>NC_088304.1:5543156-5712667 GCF_032854445.1 Liolophura sinensis | reverse complement strand
TAAACTGCTCTGAGTTCCTTAGGATATATAACAAAAGAATGTTTGTTGCTTTTTTTGTTGGTTTTGATGATTTTCAGATAAGATACCCTAATGAGTGAGTGAATGTATTTTTACGTATTGGTTTTACCTTTGAAGCAGATTCATCGTTGTCAGGTGATTTGTTGATTGTCCATTTGTTTTTTCAGTTTCTGATCAGAATCCATTTGTTCCTGTTAATGCAAATACCCACAGGTATGCTATTATTATCTGAACACACTGATCCTATATCGGCAGCTGTACAGGTGAACTAGACTAGAGCTTAAATTACCTGCCATGACCAGAGATAGGCATTAATTCTAACTGCCAGTAAATAAGATATTTGTACACTGTGTGGCCATGGTCAAACCCCAAACATTGCATGGCTATGGTCAAACCCCCAAAACACTGTGTGGCCATGGTCAAACCCCAAACACTGTGTGGCCATGGTCAAACCGCAAAACATTGTGTGGCCATGGTCAAATCCCCAAACATTGTGTGGCCATGGCCAAACCCCCAAACATTGTGTGGCCATGGTCAAACCCCCAAACATTGTGTGGTCATGGTCAAACCCCAAACATTGCGTGGCCATGGTCAAACCCCAAACATTGTGTGGCCATGGTCAAACCCCAAACATTGTGTGGTCATGGTCAAACCCCAAACATTGCGTGGCCATGGTCAAACCCCCAAACACTGTGTGGCCATGGTCAAACCCCAAACATTGTGTGGCCATGGTCAAACCCCAAACATTGTGTGGCCATGGTCAAACCCCCAAACATTGTTTAGCCATGGTCAATCCCCAAACATTGTGTGGTCATGGTCAAACCCCCAAACATTGTGTGGCCATGGTCAAACCCCCAAACATTGTGTGGCCATGGTCAAACCCCAAACATTGTGTGGCCATGGTCAAACCCCAAACATTGTGTGGCCATGATCAAACCCCCAAACATTATGTGGCCATGGTCAAACCCCCAAACATTGTTTAGCCATGGTCAACCCCCAAACATTGTGTGGCCATGGTCAAACCCCAAACATTGTGTAGCCATGGTCAAACCCCAAACATTGTGTGGCCATGGTCAAACCCCAAACATTGTGTAGCCATGGTCAAACCCCAAACATTGTGTGGCCATGGTCAAACCCCCAAACATTGTGTGGCCATGGTCAAATCCCCAAACATTGTGTGGCCATGGTCAAACCCCCAAACATTGTGTGGCCATGGTCAAACCCCCAAACATTGTGTGGCCATGGTCAAACCCCAAACATTGTGTGGCCATGGTCAAACCCCAAACATTGTGTGGCCATGGTCAAACCCCAAACATTGTGTAGCCATGGTCAAACCCCAAACATTGTTTAGCCATGGTTAAACCCCAAACACTGTGTGGCCATGGTCAAACCCCAAACATTGTGTGGCCATGGTCAAACCCCTAAACATTGTGTGGCCATGGTCAAATCCCCAAACATTGTGTGGCCATGGTCCAATCCCAAACATTGTGTAGCCATGGTCAAACTCCAAGAACTCATATTCCCCAAGAACAATCTTTACTTAACGTTGGTTGGTTGACATGAGCCAAAGGCTACTTCTTCCAACAAGACAACTAATGAATGGCAAGCAGAGAAAACAAATAAATCAGCTTTACAACTTTCCCATTAATAAGAATAAATATATGATTTATTTTACATTAAAAACCCATTTCCACTTGTGATAAGAATGTTTGAAACAATAAAAAAAGACTAATATTAAGTTAAAGATAAATAAATAAATAAATAAATAAAGGTCTGGGAACCAACTTCTACTGGATTATACTTCAAACCAATAGTAGTGTATAACACAACGAAAACAAATCTCCTTTGAGTGTCCTGGAAACAGTTGATAACCTGAGAACAGCATTACAATGAAAGGTCTACTGACCAGAAGGACTGACCTTGTAACCACATCACATGTGACCCATTTGTAACCAAATAGCACTGGTTTGTGTGAACACCTGTACGGATTCCTGACAGAAAACAGCCATCAGTTTCCTTCCTGTGATGACTAAGATTCCTCCGAGTACTCACCAGGAGCTCTGGGTTGATATACGGCTCGTTGGTGTTGAATATCAATGCCCGTCTACTTCGGCTCTGTTTCCTCTCTGCCTTGGTTTTTTCTTTGCTTTTGAGAACGGGGAGATCAGGGATGACAGCGGTGGCTTTGGGAAGCGGGGGTGCTTCGCTGAAACACGACCAAAGCAGATTCAGGCATCAACATTAGAGGTAATAAACAGTTAACCCATTCATACTATTATCACACCTTCAGTGGTAACTGGCCGAGGTTCCATAAGGTGACTTCAAGATGTCACTATAGGCTACACTATATCCAACAACTGGATAGATAAATGCTAACACTAAGTATTTTTACTTTGCAGTGTTATTGTGAGCTACTTTTAGCATATCGTTATGAAAGAAGTTTTGGGAGACAATCTCAAAAGTATTCCAGCCAGAGAATGGTATTTAAGTCTGGAACCACACTGGTCAGGGGCTAATTGGCTGAGGAGAGATCCACACAGCACATGTAGCCAAATGAGCTATCATAGGTACACAGATGAGACAGACATTGGGATGAAAAAAAAAGGAAACTATACATCACATTCATAATTTTGTCATTTTTAACAATTTTGAATTAAATTCTTAACATTTTTCTGATGTATTTTATGTATCAATAAAAAGGAATTCCTCCAAAAAGAGGACAAATCTTATGCCTGTAGGCATTGTATCAATAATTCAGCTTTAATAACCTCGTAGTTTTACTCACAAAGGTGTTTCCCTTCACTCTTATTTGCCTGCAGAAATACTGTATTTCTCCTAAAGTTTGGCTCTTAAAAATGCACTTTCAAAAGTGGAAAAATGCCTTTAAATGGTTTTTTTGAAGCCAACAGTTAGGATTTTTTGGCAAAAAAGTTAATTAAACTTCACAAAAAACTCTTGAGTGGCCCTATAAGGTGACAGAATCAATCTGAATCAAGCAAACTGTGTCACCTGAAAAATGGTAAACTTCAGGTAACTTATAAAACATTCCTCAGAAGCAGATAGAGATATTAATGAGAGGGCATAGTTGTTTACTTGGCCTTCATTACATGCATATTTACTATTTCCTGCTAAATTTCTCAGCAATCTCCCGTTCTATTTCCGGCGCCACATATTAAAACGAAACCTGATGCTGTTGCATGGGCTGTAATATACACAAACACTCCAAAAATAAAAATAAAAAAACAGAGAAAAGAAATGGATTGAGTGGTTAGGTAGATATTTAGGGAACTTGACACTCCTTTGAGAGACTGAGCATTTTGTCCACTTCTGCCATCTGAGTCAATCATTAGTGTTGATTAATTCTGTTAAAGATACCCCCACATCTACACCCTCCCTGATTGATTTTTATGAAAGCTGATACGACAACAAAACAAACATACCAGGCATGCAGATTTACTGGTCAGTATTTATAACACCAATCAATAATGTCTTAACGGCCCCATGTAACGTGGGCAGGTAATTAACACAGCTGATTGCTAAACGAACAAACCCTGATGGCATTACAAGGTTAAAATTTAATGATAATTTCATAATGAGAACTGAATGAGAAAGTAAAAGGATGGTTTACAGGTGAACTACTGAAGTATTTAAATGATCAACTGATCAGTTGATTGGAGTTTAATATGTACTCTACTGGAACAGTTGATTCCTGGAACAGCTGTCATTACTTTACAGGTGGATGAAACCAGCATAGACTACTGGCCTTTAGCAAGTAGGTGATGAACTTCCCACTTAGTTTCACCCCTAGAGGTATTGGTAGAAGGCAAACTTTATGTAACATAACCAATGCGGTTGCTGAGAGTTCAAATCCAGCTCATGCTGGCTTCCCATCTGCTGTACGTGAGAAAGTCTCTTAGCAACCTACAGATAGTTTGGGGTTTTCCTGGGTTCTGCATGGTTTCCTCCCACCATAATGCTGGTCGCCTTCGTACACGTATAAGTAAAATTTTCTTGTGTATGGCGTAAAACACCAATCAAATAAGTAAATAAATAAATTTATGTAATATCACTTGAAGAAATCTACAAGCTGTTTTAACGAATTATAACCACCATAAATACATCAAACTTAAAATGGCACTAAACTAATCTTTCACAATATAAACTAAACCTCCACAATATTATGTATAAATATATATATATATATATGGTGAGACACGGTTTGGTTGAATCTGACCGATTCATCCACCCTGTTGGGTCACTTAAGTGTTTTTTTTTTTGTTTTTGTTTTTTTTTTGTAAAGATTGATAAACTTCAGTGTTGGTATTGAAAATATTATTTCCCGTCCTTTACATGCTTTTAAAATACTTAAATATACTAAACATTATGTGAAATGCAGTGTTTTAATTAAGCTTTAATCAAGCCTTCCTTACAAGTCACCAATAAAGATACAAATTACACTCTAGCTCACTCTTCAAAATTACTCTGGGCATGCTGGTTTCCTTCACCCACAAACTTGACGGCCTGTGCCATCATGTGGGGAAGTTCTTGAGAATGGCGTTTAGCACCAATCAATCAGTGTCAAAAACAACTGACAGTCCCAAATTAGATTAGAGACTGCATAATCCACCTGTACACAGCTACCTGAGACAAAAACTATACTGTCTTGAGGAAACTTCTCACAAACTTTTGCTTCCAACTTTTTTCTGATAATCCATCTGAAGGACACTGTGAGTGCCTGGGTGTGTGTCATCGTAAGTACCAGAATTTTGTGTGATGGTATAAACTCTAGCACTTGTTTCACACATTACATGTTATCACTGTTGCTCTTGCTCTTCGAAATTGTCAGAAAATTGTGTGGCGAAATTGTCCAGCGATGAGGTAAACCCGGAGTTGTCTCAGCCAATTTTCAGCACTTATAAAACAAAATAACAATAATAATAAAAATTATAACCAAATAGAACACTTTCTAAATGACATCCATTAATCTGATATAAATGAACGCTTGTCTGCCTGTCCATGTATGTCCAGGTCAGGGCCTGAAAATGTAGAGGAAATTGAACATTGAAACCCACCATACTCATTATATAGTAGTCTATACCTCAATACTACCTGTGTACACCCTCCTACTCAGTGTGGACGTCAACTACTGCCTGCTACCCTTCACATAACTTACCTCGTTGAAGTTTGAAGTTTAAACTGACCCACTGTGGACATGTCTCACAATGTTTGATCAAGTGTTTCTTATAGCGGTACTATACACAAAGTAACTGTAACTCAACACTAAGAAATACTGTTACATGCAACACTGTTTGTCAAACACTCTGCTGGGCTCTTTGCGATATTCATCAGGACTTTCTCCTTTGTTGTTAATCATAGCCATAGAGCGTGAACTCGCGGACAAAGATGCCATTATGCCCCATTATGCCCCATTATTGGTTCCTCCAAGAAAAAGACGGACTTTCAAACTTCCAATTTCCTCTTTAGTACCTGTCTTTCAGACCACATGCCAATATCTAATAAAACGTGTTTAATGAAGCGTGACGTGTCAACAACTCACAGTACTTTTACCTTTGTAAGAGACAATTAAATTCAAGGTGAAGCCTACTTCCCTCAATATTAACTGTCTAGGTTAAGACGGTCAACTAAGCAAGTACCCATATGGCAATTAATAGCAATTTTCCCTCCCAAGGTATTCCCTTTCACAAGTAGCCTAAATGTGAATAAAATATACAAGGATCACAAGTTATAAAACATGCAGTCTTACAAATAACCTTGTTGAATTTACAGACTGCAGGTACAAAAGTTTACTCAGAAATACACGTAAAACAAGGCTATTAATTATTTCTTATCCAAAATAATCAAAACCTGATCTGTAAGCTTTCCTTTCATCGACCTCAGTATTTCTGTATATTAGATTGCACAAAATTATTTAGGTTTAAATCCTCACTGATTGACTTCCGAAACTAAACAGACACAGTCACTGGTCCGAAAAAAGCCTGAAGTTTCTAAAGGCAGTTTGAAAATACCTCTCCCTAACTCCAAATAATATCACCAATCACCCATTTTGATGAAATTACTAGTATTTGCTTTTTGTCTTTCAAATTTCAAACCAAAAAGTCTGAAATCAGCCAACTGGAGGAAAATTCCCATGCCTGGAAACTTTTCCCCACCACTAAGTTACTCATTGTACCCTAATTGTGATAGTTTTGCTAATCTCAGAAAGGTGTTTTGTTTGGAGGGTGAAATGTTATCCAACCGGAAAAATACCAACATCAAAAAATAATATTTCAGGACCTATAGTTGCGTCTATAAATTCACTTTTTGTTGTGACATTTTAGGTTAAATACCGTGTAGTTATTAAGCCTGTGTTATTAAAACCTTAACTGGTCAGTGGTAAGCCTTTGGTGTTAAGAGCTTATACTGAAGCAGGTCACCTACCGACAGAACGGCCTGACCCTAAAACCACACACAGAGTGATTCCCACCCTACTTCGTGACCTACATGCACAGGGCAGTACAACATTGTCATGATAATTAACCAACTCATCAATCACAGACACAAGTGTGTATCTGACAGGTGCCTGCAGAAATTAAAACTCATCTCTCCAAAAGTTGGTGTAAATATTCTACAGGTCTGTGCTTCATGCTCAGGATATGAAGCTATGAACAAATATGAGCATTTGAGTACTTAAGCTTTTGCATTTTGAAGCTTAATAATAACCAGTTTAGATTTTAAATCAATTTATACTTGAAAACAATTTAGATTTAAATTAACTTAACTTTTACATCTAAATTATAACCAATATAAATTTTGAATCAATTTAGATTTTTACATCAATTTAGATTTTGAATCAATCTAAATTTTGAATAAATTTAGATCTTAAATCTTAATTATAATGAATTTAGAAATTAAATTAAAATTATAAGCAGTTTACTAGAGAGTAATGCCTACTTTTCCATGTTATGGAAGACCGTTATAGTGACAAATTTGTTACGTTATTTTCATTACCACGTTTGCCCAATTTTTGTCATGCATGAAAAACGTGATGTTGCCAATTACTGGGGTATAGCCTAAGAGGCACTTTCATACCCATCTGAAATCACTGCAGCAAAAATATCTTTCTTGCCATCATGCCTGCCTCATCCAACAAAACACCTTAAAAGTAACTGACCAAGTGATCTCCCACTAAAATAGGAGACACCTAACTGGCAAACTTTACTGCAAATATGCATTACATTGTAAATTGTTTTGAACACTGATACCAGATCTGTTCCTTAGAACTTCATGTGCTGTAAACTTTGTAACAAAATGAGCATTTTTATAAAGCATGTCCTATAGCCATTGTAGATCATCCCACTGAACTGACCTGTCAGGCGTTTCTGTGGAAACAGGGGTCTCTACAGGTTCTGGCTCAGGTGATGAGGCCTTTGGAGCAGGTTCTGGGGCCTTCTTCACTGGCTGGGGCCTCTCTATGGGTCTTCTAACTTTCTTCACAATGCCGTGTTTACGTTTTTGAGAGGTTGGGGGTTTAGGAGGTGTTTGTGCTGGTTTTTCTGGTTCAGGCTTTGCTGGAAACCCGAGTGACTCTATCGATATCTGTCAAAAATGAAATAAAATTCCATAACTGAAAGACATCAAAAAAGACAAAAAAGGCTCTCCGAGAAAGATACAGGTTTCCTTTAAATAAGGTTTCAACTAAAGATAGGTGTATCAAAAAGGCGGTTTCAGAAGCTTTAAAATAATACTTCTGAGGTCAACTCTTTAAGTTCTTGTGACAAGAAATGAATCAAACTTCACAAAAAACTCTTAAGTGGACCCTATGTATATAAGGTGACTTGAAAAGTGCTAAGCCTTAGGTGAAATACAGTCATAAAATAATATTATAATGAATCAAAGAAAGCGAAATCTGATTCCAAAACTGCGAATACAGTCATATTTATACAAAGAGAAATGATGAGCATCTAAGAGTCATATATCCTAAATGGCAATCTCATATAGCAGATCAGATATGATAAAGTACATGTATCACGCAATATTTCCCACGCTTTTATCTCGGCAATGCAGGTTATGTTTTACTGCAGTTTATTTCTGTCTGTTTGTCTGCGAGTAGCATTATGGAAGAAAGTTCCATGGATATTTGAATGAAATTTTGTTCACAGGTTAGACTTGAGCTATGGACCAGTCTGTTTGTTTCCCGGTATTTTTTTAACTACCCTAATTCCTCAACCTTTCCGTATATGAAAGAGAAAATTTCAGTGCAATTTATGCACATTTAATCTTATCTTGGAGACAAAACTACATTGGCTGGATTGTGATGGATGTTTTCACCGTCAGGGAGCCTTCTACATTTGAAATATCTAGTTTTGTATATCTTCATATTCTGAAACTGTCTCAAACAGTTTAGGATGTTTCACCTGAGAATATGTAGGCTTGAAATTTTCTTTTTGTCTCAATACCGGATATAACATACATCCTAAATTTGTACCTGTCCAAAATGCTCTCTTACTAGAGTACGTGGCAGGTGAGTCAATGACTAATCACACACTCTTAAATCTTTTATGAACTACACCTGGTGCAGAGACAGGCAATCTTTCATTAATTACCGTAATTACTTTCAGGTTTAATTAGTGTTTTAACGAGTTGCCATAATATGTCTTCGTAACTACAATAAAAAATTAATGTCCTCATGCAAATTTGAACTCAGATTCTTTGCTGTCTGTTAACCTCTGACCTCATATATTGTTGAGTTCATGCTGTTCAGAGATCACAAGGACTTTTGTGTTTAAGATACGATGCTAGTATTAATAAGCTGGTTATCTGTAAAACTCTTCAAACCAGTGATCACCACTGGCGCTGACTTGTTAACATTTTTTCTAAAAATCTAAAAGACATATATTTTATTATTCACATTTCAACAATCATTTACATTTAATCCAACCCCCGACTCTCACTGTGTGTGAGGCCTTGCAGACAGTAAACAGTAAAGAACACTTTTGAAAATGGTGTGTACATCTGTGCTAGAAGTCCATCTGTGACTTGCCAAAGCTGAGGGCTTGCTCATTGTAATTGAGCTCTAGGCAATGGCCATTTTAGAAAAATGTGCTCTCTACCTTGATTGAAGTCTGAATATTTTTTGTATCCAGAAAAAAATTCCCTTTTCTATTTCTATAAAACACACAAAAATTTTATCTCAACAACTAACATAGATATAGCTACCTGTACTTTCATAAATTAATTAATGAAGGTGAACAGTTTCTCTCAGTGACATCACATTTCGACACGAAATATTGAATGAATTAATGAACTTTTACCAAAAAAAAAAACAATAATATGAAAAGACTGTTGGCAACATCTTGAAAAATTTGAATGCTTTGCAGTTCACCTTTAAAGCGACAACTTACCTGGATCCTAGTAAGTGTCCAACAATTTAATTCACCTGAGTAAACTAATGTGTATGCGTATGTTTTGTGGGGTTATTTTAACAGATAATCACTGGTCAGTAAACTGTTTTGATGTATGCCTGGAAGGAGATAGTCTTACTTTACCAGGTGAGGCTGATCGGCTTGTACAAACAGATCAATCACCTTACCTGCCTCACCTCTAGTACCCTCCCTGAGTGCAGATCATATTCCCACAGGTATAAAATGGTGGCAGATGATTAGAGCTAAGCTTTATTGGTCTATGCTGTCTGTTTGTCTAACAATATTGGGTAACACTGATGGCCTTTCGCGCAGGGACCCCTCTGGTGAGGGATGGTTAAAGCTCTAGTTCACTGTAAATATCAGGCCTTTAACCAATAAGGTGCATGAAGGCATGTGGCGTAGATGACAGAGTCTGTGCTCATGAAGATTACAGGAATCTTCTTGTCTTTGTCAATCATAGTTTCTATATTTTTAAAAGCCTTATTGGCCTAAAACAAAGATGTCATTTTCAAATTGTTTAACTATTGTACTCCCTTAAGCCTGATGCAGATGAATATCCCTGTCATGTATGCTTAACCTGTCAGCCATATCTGTTGCCATGGAAACAAGTAAAGTAATGAAATCCTATCAGTCTTCGTAACTACAATAAAAAATTAATGTCCTCATGCAAATTTGAACTCAGGTTCTTTGCTGTCTGTTAACCGTCAAGATTTGACCTCATATTTTGTTTAGTTCATCTGGGACAGTGTTGTTCAGAGATCACAAGAACTTTTGAGTTTGTTTATTTATTTGATGGATGTTTTACGCTGCACTCAAGAACATTTCACTTATACAATGGCCTCCAGCATTATGGTGGGAGAAAAGCAGGCAGAGCCCACGGGAAACCCATGACCATCCGCAAGTTGTGGCAGACCTTCCCACTTACGGCCATAGAGGAAGCCAGCATGACTTTTGTGTTATGATGCTAATTGCAATAAGCTGGTTATCTGTGAAACTCTTCAAATCAGTGATTACTACTGGCACCAACTTGTTAACAAGTTGTTTAACTGTTGTACTCTCTTAAGCCTGATGCAGATGAATATTGCTGTCATGTCCGCTTAACCCGTCACCCATATCTGTTGCCATGGATACAAGTAAACTAATGAAATCCTAAAGAAAAAAAAAAAAACTTGCCTGCTTAAACTACACAAGTAATACAAATCGTATTTCTGCTGTTGCTTTTTGCCAATAGACCAATCTATGACAAAAAGAACCACACCTGGATTTGAACCACTAACTGAGATATGAAATCTATGTAGAACTTACTGATGATGAATTCAGTGGCTCTGGTAATGGAGATTGTAATCCTGTGGATACTACAGAAGCGTCTGAAATGATACACAAAGAACAACATAAGAAATGACCTTTAGCTTTTAATGCAAAAATTGTGAAATAATAGTATCTAATTTAATAATAATAGTATGGAATTTACAACAATGTATAGTTTTGCTGTATCAGTTTACATGTTTTCCCAACTGCACTTTAATCACATCTCCATGTATTAGTCGGTTTGTTTTTGTAATATATATTGGCTACCTACAATTATGTATTTTTTCTATAAGAAGCAAAAATATTGCTACAAATATAAATCTACATCCCGTTTAAGCATTAATTGCACCCAATTTCCAGTGACGTAATCATTTACCTGCAAAATTATTTGCTCAAAGTTCACACAGGCTTGTTTATTAATCAAAAATGTTCAAACTGTATTCGTACACAAACATTTTCCTGGAGATAAACCTAACTTTCTTTAATAATTATAAGTACACTGAAATTGTATGCAACAATCGGAAGGTATCTTAAAGCACCAGTATTAGAAAAGAAACATAATAAAGGTTTAGATTTCAGTGAGATCCCAATGCAAACCAAGTAAATTAAAAAAATTAAGATGTGTTCTAATTTCATTCTGTACAACAAACCCATTCCAAAATAAAATGGACATTAGTCCAAAGGAAAAGATAACTCAGTGTATCTCATTTTATCATCTTTAACAAAAGGATCTCAAAACAGATCTGTTTTTGTATAACAGGCAATAGAGGAGTTTAGAATTCGAACTTACCTGTCAATACAGGTAAAAACAGTTTTTGTTGTATCGTGTAACTCGTTAAAAATATTAGGCAACCTTTGTTAACATCAATTTACCGATCACCTTTCTGACCATGTTTCAAATACAAAATATCACTTTCCTTTAGGAATTTCTCAAGTTTACAAATGAAAATTTCCTCTGTCTCGTACTCTAAATTACATCAGATGCCCATGTTACTGTAAACATGATCAAAAATAGTTGCCTAACATCTTTGACAGGTCGCATGATACAGTAGGTTTTTTTCCCTTCAGAGTTGAAAGAACTCGAAACCCTCCTATTAATTGTTACGAATTACTACATACGGCCTACAGTAAGCCTACACAGATTTCAATGTTCATCCTTGACAAAAGCCAATATATATAATACTGAAAGTACAAGAGTCTGATAAAGTGTGAGAAAAACTGATATATCTATGTGCATCAGAACCTGTGAAAAGTAGCTCTGAAAAGGATGGCATAAAAAAAGAAAAGACAAAAAGCTGCCATAGTAAAAAGGAAACAGTCAGAAAGTAAAATGTATGAAATTCATGATAATGTATCTCATAAAAAAAAAGAAGCTAGAACATGCATACATGTGAAAGCAACTAAAAGCTTGAACACAAAAATTCCAGGAATTGATCATATCCAAGTGAAAGGAAAGTACTTCACTGTCAATAATTGCTTACGAGTTTTCTTTTTCCTTGGAGATACTGTGCCTTTTATACCAAGGCTGTGTTTACGAACAGCAGTTATTTTGACGTCTGAAATTAACAGATGCTCAACCATTTAACATCAAAAAAAAAATATTTGTAGTATCATTTGTTTATTGATCATGTATTTCTTTAAATTGATACAGTTGGATAGAAACAAAAAATAATAAAAAAAAGAAACGGTAACATTTTCTAGTTGCAAATATATGGCTCTGATTTGAGTGACACAGCTATGAGAGTTACATTACGAAACGCTTTCTAATGTGTTGTAGTCACCATATTTTTGGAAAGATTTCAGTTGTACATAGTATTACTATGGTGTCGTTGTTGTTGTAATGGATTGATTGCTATGCAGATTAAATAACATTTTATCGCGTTAATTACACAGCTGAATTTTAATTATCAAATTAGGATAACTTGTTACCTGCCTGTTTAGCTCGTTTTCACATTCGGTCCCTGTGTATTTTTGCCCCTACACGTGTGGAATGTGCCATGTTATATATACATTCACTATGGGACGGCCATATTTGTTTCCACAGAAACTCTCTAAATAAATATGTTTGTTTTTGTCTGGAAATCTACAATGTTTTTGCCCAAATACATAGAATAGGAATTATTAGATTTTTTTATTTCATATTACTATGAATGATGTGATGCTAACTGAAATATGAGCTACAGTCATGCTCCAGTTTAATAGTATTTTGGAGTTAGAGATTGCTTGCTGAAGTGTAGAGAGGCGGGAAATTCAAGTAATCCAGGAACTTGGGCAAAACGTTTTTCACAACTACTGGTATTGATGAGTCACTGTCGTCACCCTATATAGGCCTACTCTTTTGCTTTGGATTTATAAGGTTAAACATTCTATTTTCTCAGGACGTCAGCTGTAACCCTCTGTAAACATGGGTCCTCAATCCGACTATGAAATCATGAGGTTACTACTGAAACATTGCTGATTTCTAGACGTCCGCTGTGAGTTATAAATATATTGTATAGTCTAACTTATTCAGTGTCATCGGGAAGCTATTATATGTACTGCTGTCGGTAACTTACACTGGCCATAAACTCGTAGTGGTCTGTCCAGAAAAAATACTAGGTCCAAGTGCAGATCAGCTATAGACAGTTTATGTACTTCCTTTACGCTGATGGTCAGTCGCAGTTCTAAATCATCAGGTGATAGTAATTAACCTTGTAATTCAAGGTACCCTAAGCCCTTTCACTACGCCACTGTTTAATAACCAAGAAAACTCTGGTAACGACTGAATCTCACCCACTTCTCAATGTCTTGACGGAGATGAAGTTCTCATCAACCCAGAGAAATCATTTTCTCAAAGCCACCCAAACAGCTATAGGCCTATCTTTATTTCCCGATTCGAGTTACTTCCCTTCAATGCCCAGTTAAGGCGCACTAATCGTGAATTAAAATTATTGACTTCTCCAATCCACACGACTGTACACAAGAGGATTGAAAGCTATTCCAATCTGTTTACAGTGTGTGTTATACCTAAAATAAGAAATGATAAAATATAAAAAGTAAGCATAGCTACCTCCCCTTATTTGAATTTACTCACTCATAAAGTCAAATAACTTATCAAATGCGGGGCTAACACGTACGTGTATGGCGTAAATAAATTTGTATGAAATTATAGATGGCATTTTTGTTGTTTAGTTGGTGTGATACAAATGTTGGAGCCATGTTTCACCTATGAGATTCTTGAACTCCACGGTCATATCCATCTCGTCTTCGTCCAGGTCCGTGCGAGTGACGGAAGACGAAGGGGACCCCGGCCGACCTTCCGCCCCGCTACAGCCGCTGCAAACACAACATGACGTTACACATTGATTAATGGAAGTAGGGATGAAAAATCATGTTCCAATTTTTTTTTTTAAATTTGATATATTAATGAAATACGTAGGCCTATACCGGTAATTAACTTTTTCTTGTTGTTGCACACATTACTGTCATTCATACACGGTAGGATATTTTCAACTCAGAAGACAGAAAATTGTTACAGAATGTACACGTAGGCCGCTAAATGTATGGGATGTCACGTTCTGCTTGTCTTTATCGCCCTATATTTAAGTTCGACATATTAATCCTTCTGGAATAGTTAGATGGTCAAATTTTTCTTTTGAAGCCAAAAGTTCGTCTATTAAAGATACAGGCCTACAAAATTGTTTACTACATACCATGGGTAAACTAATGACAAGAAAAGGCCGTGCAACTTATACGTAATTATATTTGTGACAATTTTAATCATGTCTTATCATATTCTAAAATAAAATCAATATTGTTACAAATATTCATCGCCCATTTTGCTGCTGAGCGTTACATTATCCCGAGAACGACGTATTTTTCATCGAAAGAAACATTAGCCATCAACTTGCTTTACCTAAAGACAGTGCAAATTAATTTATTAAGAGTTTTCAATAACTAATCTACGTGTTTCAGAATTACATAAATCACCATTCCTAACAGTATGGTAAAAAATCAAAGCGCAGAATATGGGTAAAGTCTTTGAGAAAAAGCAAACCAACCACCTGGAATTAAATTAATCGTGGAGGAGAGTATGGAAGGTGGATGCGACCATTCGCCTTCTCCAGCCACGTTAAAAGACGCGACTCGAGAACGCGTGTGGGCGCATCCGTCTTCCATAGGAGAAGGAGTCTTGAGCAAGGAATAAGCTGTTGTTCAAAGAATAATTTATCCTCAGCAACCAGAGCAAGAAATCACACAGATGAGAGAGAGACAATGCTAGGAAATATACACAATGAATTTGACTACTAGTATTTTAAATGACGCATACGCCTTTGCCTTGAGGTTAACTGGAACACTATGACGTCGGCGAACCCTGTAAGAAATGAACAACTCTTCAATTATTATCTTGTAATTAACTTACTTTTACAAATGTTTTATTCTAATTTGTAATGACTAGAATACTAGTTCCCCGAGATTTACTTTTCATAATATTTGTCCTATATTTTCCCCTATGTAGGAGGTAAAGGAAGCCAACTACAGGTTCTGTCAAATAACTAAAATGAAAATTTCGATCCACTGTTTTCATGATATTAGTTTCAAAGCAATCCTGGTATGTCATCAAATATGTCCTCACAATGTCACATGAAACAAAAACAAATGATTGGTCTTATATTTTGAATTTCTTACACTGAAATAACTATCTCGAGACCACTGAAAATACTGGCTCGAGTGAGACTCGAACTCACGAATTAGGGTAGCTACCAAGCTAGATGGAAATGGCTCGCTGACATGCAGTGAATAATATTCACATCAGCACGCAACTTACAAGGTACAATCTTCTAATTTTTAGCTCAGTCGGTTTTTCAAAAGCAACTGTCATAATCATCAGAAAATAAATAACTCAATACTGAATTCCCGACACTGAAATAATTATCTCAAGCCACCGAGAGTATGGATGTATTCCCTGATGATGGTAGTTAATTTAGCAATAGCGCCCTGTTATGGTGTAACGTTATACACAGATATATGATTAATAGTTAAACGCTTTAAAGTGACTATAAAATTCAACGTTTAAATGTGTAGTCATGTTGAAATTAAGATATACAAGTGTATAGATTTTATCTACCGATCATGAACTTAAAATTCGCTGGTCGTCTTTCTAGTCAAACGATTTTCTGCTTTATATTCTTCCATTCATCCCGCTCACCTGTAACTGTTCTGCCGGCCTGGCTGGAGGGGGCTCTTTTGGGGTGGGTGTTGCCGCACCTGCTCCTCATCATCTTGACCCTCGCCGCCATCAACCCGCTCGTGCAAGGGAACTTTGTAGACGAAATTGGTGAAATATGGATTTGAGCCGCGCACCACCTTTGAAATAATAAAACAGCATTTTTGTCTGCGTTGTTTTCTTCTTTGCCTACCTGAAGGCGAGCTCAGGTATGAACACGGTATGCAGCTATTCAAAATGCACATGTTCAATGAAAGGCAATGTTTACAATTCTGGGACAAACACACGAATGTTTTATTTATTTATGTATTGATGTATTTACTTGGTTGCTTAATACCCAAGAAGTTTTTGCTTATGGTAGTGGTCAATCGGAGATAACCATATTGCCCGGATAAAGCCATCGACCTTCGACAGTCACCCGACAAACTCACAAATCAACGGACAAAACGTGGATGGAATCGCTCAGTTAAAAAGTTACTAACAGCGTACAGGTATTCGAATATACGTATATATTGTCCATATCTTCGCATCATTTCACTAAATTTCCACACTTCAAGAAAAATATCTGCTTTCTTATATACATAAAACTTTGGTGTCCTGGGACATGCTAAAACTTTTTATCGTCGTAACTATCATATAATGTGTGAGGAGCAATAAATTGCAAACTTACATAGTTGTTTCTGGGTAAATGTTGTAATTCCTTTCTCTGAAAGAAAAAAAAATTCTGTTAAGCACAAAATTGGTCCGAAAAAAGTGATGAACGAATGCATGGATTGGATATGTATGGTCCATCTTCGTCAAGCGGTGATTACACGGAGCGATTGTCGATTTCGATTAGTCCAATGAAAATAGAACATGCGCTATTCATGCCATTGTAGCATTCGACAAATCGCGTCGCCTGAACGCGACTTACAGAATTGTCATATTTTTATTCGACTTGTCGCATTCCACGAGTCCATACGACAAATCGCATCGTGTGAAAGTCGCTTGAGGATTTCAGAACAAGTATTTCTCCACGAAAAACCCATCATCCGTCGATGGCTGATTTTTTAATCAGCTATATGCCAGTTAACATCAACCGTTTAATGTCAGAACACGTGCTTCACAAGTGATACCGCACGTTCCATTTAGAAGGACTAGCGTACGTAGTCCATACAACCGGCTGAGCAGTTAGAATGAAACATATTCTAGCTGCCCATGTACATGTTTAAAAAGAAGCAATGTACTGCACGCGCTCTGTAGTACCATGGTTTAAGCAGAATTAGGTGATAAAAAATTCAGTGATGTTAGCTGCAATTTCTTGAACGTCACCGGTCTAGAATTGCTCAAAATGCTGAATGCAATCCCACTGACAGAATGCTGAATGAAGTGTAGATTCCCAATCATCCTGGTATGTGCCAGCTGTTATGGAACTGAAGTAATAAACGATATAGGACTAATCTGTCCAGTGACTTAATTTTCTTGTGATGTGCCCTCTCTTAAGCTTGTATGAACTGCCCTTGTGTCCACATTTCATCCACACAGCAAAATTATACAGCTAGAATGCTTTGTAACGCAGAGAAAAATATCTGATTTGATACTCGGTAATTTGTAAACCAACGTCCGATAAAACAATGACTGGTGCAAGGACAACGCTAGATGATAAACCATCGTCATTGTGGTGAAACGGGCGAATGAAGAAATTTGGCCTGCATTTTACATTCAAATGGTTACAGAATACCTGGTTAACGAGATAGGGATTGCTTTGTGCAATGTTACCGCCAGAGGGAGTAAACAAGGTTTTAAGGCATAATGTCCGTCCGTCTGTCTGCTTATCCGTCTGCCCGTCTGTGTGTTGCTGTATATTGATCTGTGCTAACAGTGCACCATTCACAGCAGTACGTATTTTCAGTCGTATGTTTATCTGTATACCCCTTTTTTTTCTTAAATATTTTTCTAACACATAATGGCATGATATAATTTTAGTTAGACATTTCGGGTTTCATGATTTCACCCGTTGCACTTTTTCAACTTCCAAAATTTACCTACCGATGCAGTTGCTGAGCGAGGTCTATGACAATCAATGAAACGCCGAACCTTCAGTAATAATCTGCCATCACCGGAAGCTGCCGAAACTGGTCGACCGTCTTCGGCATAAGCGTCGTCAATGCGTTGCGAAAGTCCGTCACATGCCGTCTGAGGTCGTGACCTCAGCAGCTCTGTGTGCATGTGAGAGTGATCGTAACATCGCGAATGGCGGCTGAAGTACCGATGATCAGGGTGAGGATGGAGGTTTATTGCCCGTCTACTCTCCTCGTCTTCGTAAAGTCTGTTCACCAAAGCAAAGGTTTTCTGTGAGGTCCGCACTGACGAGGGTTCATCTGGGAACAGCGTGTCTCTGTATTCCGAATTGTCCCCTCCTGCACACCACCCTCCTCCTGTGGACGAAGGGGGTCGAGCACTACCCGGCCTTTTCGGAGAATTGTTGGGCACACGAGCACTACTCGGTCTCTGGGGAGAGCCACTAGGAACCCGAGCACTCGCCGGTCTCCGGACCCTTCCTGAATAAACGCGGTCAGACCCACGGCTAGACAAAGCACTATACGGCCTACAAAAAGCTGCCTGAGCACTCGCAGGCCGTTTCGTTCCACCCAAACTTTCCGGCACTTTTGTTCGCTTTTTCTCATCAGGTCGCCTATGTACAAGCAATCGAACGCTTGATGTACCCTTTGACTTCGCCACGCCCCATTCCGGCGTAGAACCAATCTGAATCACGTCGGGGTTGTTGAGTTTGAAGGACGCGAAGGACGTGACGTCATCGTCAGAACAAAGGATAAAGCTATCCTCAGCGTCCGCTTGCAGGACTAAGTCTGCGGTCCTACCGAGCCGAGTCCTGTAGCTGGGGGCCAGCCAAGGCGCTGACTCATCCAACATCTTGTCGTCTCTTCGGGAAATCCTTGAGATGTGTTAAGAATTGCGATTTCTCTCTACTAACCGATTCGAGAGCAACTGCCGACTTAACTGACGACCTTTGTCTTCAAGCAGCCCCTTCAATATAAACTGGTACTTTGTGTGCTTCCGGTCTAATCAGCGGAACTTGTCACTACAGTCCTTTCAAAAAAAAAAACAAGTATTCCTACCAGTGGCGATTTTCCTGGAAAGTAATAGTAAAAGTAAAAGAGTGGCCAATGCGCAGAATAGCGAATATAGCTGCCCGTGCATGGAGTATGATACGTCTGGTCAAGCAAAGTGCAAACGTTGAACTTGTGTATGGGAAGAAAGTTCCGCGAGCTTGGTACACTAACGTGTGTTTAAGCCAACATTAGAATGGTGAATATAAACAATCCACTTGTTTTCCCAGCGGTTAAAGCTTGTTACATGTGAACCACAGTCGATCACAGTTTTCTTCTGCTTTCATGATAACGACAACACTTTGGTAATAGTGTCATTGAACTCCCGATGTTGTTCACTCTTGACTATATACTTAGACCAGAAATTTTACAATGTAGCTCCGCCAGGGGTGTCGTTGGTGGTGACAAGCTCAACAATAACTTGTTGACCAACGCCCTGAACCAGGCTCCACTTCCATCTAGGTTTATAAATGTTTCATACCTGGAGCTGAAATTATTTAAATCCACTACGGTCTAGTCCTACGGTCGTTATAACAGTATGTGTAAAAGCATATCGACGTGAATTACTTTCGTTGTAAACTTGAGTGACTTACGGCTTTCCTGAACGACACAGTCCTGAATTAATCATTAACCAGATCGATCCAATAATGGAGACAACAATGGATTCCTTAAACACACGCCCCAGTGTGAATTCCTCGCGGAAATTGACCGTTAACACGGCTTAGTGTGGAGTGCTATCTCTGACACAATTAAGTCACCGTTCGAAATCTCCAATTCGGTTTAACTGTCAAGCGCGCAAGTTCTTTAACGTAAGAGAAATACAGAAACTCTCCAGGTGTGAAAAGGCCAGTCCATACATATGGCGAAAGATACCCGTGGTGCATGCATGGAGACACCAATACCGGTGAATCCTGAGTAAAGGCGAATATTTTACCAAACATCCAATTCCTGTGCTCTTTTGGCTTCGTTGACAATAGTGGTCACACAAAACTGTCCAACACAAAAATAGCAACACGTCACCGTATCAAGTCCATTCAGCATAGACTGGAATTCTATCACACACATGGATCAGCCTAGAACAACAACAACAGTATACAGGAAGCACAACTCCATAGCTCTTTGCATAAGGGTTCCTGGTCACCCATCATTATCCATTGCCTTGCTCACGGACAGATGCTGGTTAACCGGTTACTTTCAATAATCAGAATACGAAGCCAATCCACTCTCTTGGCATACTCAAATGGGTCATTTTCCCATACAAATCGGAAGGTATTTGGGCTTGACAGGAAAGTCGATACTTACGGTACACCTTATCAGAGAAATACCAGTTTCGGTAAACCAACGAGTCCTTTAGTTCAGGTAAATACCTGTCCGTCCTACGTATGCAGATAATCCACACAAAGCATGAATTAACAAAGGCACCCGAAATACGTTAATCCGATTAAATCAGGCTACATTCTGACTTATAGGCTCGCCTTTTGCCCGATCTCTTATATCGGACTATGTTCATATACGTATATATATCACCATGAATTGTGGAATAATTTACTCTACAGCCCCGTTGTTGGTATAAGTGGAAACGATATCCTGTAGGGAGGTTATTAGAGGTCAGTCAAGATAAAGAGATTTGACACGCTGGATGGCTGCGCCAATGTGGAGAACAGCTTGTTAACAGTTAGCAGTCATGAACACAGGTGCAATCAAGGGCCGTCAATCTGAGATCCCCTAATCAGTTGTATTTAAGCCTTAAGCGGACTTGAATGGTCCGATCATGGAATTTAAAAAAAAATGATATTAAATTGCCGGCTCTGTACAAAAGGACTGACAATATGTACACCACGCATATCTAACTTGGCTGATTTAATACTACTTACTTCACAATCGAACGCCTTCTTTGGTCTGTGTTAAACGCCGTTTTGAGAATTGGTCTTACGATTATTGACCCGGAACGTCCTCATTGGTTGACGGCTTATATACGAATGTTTCCCCATTGTATGCATATGCGGGCGTATGTACTGATTTCTGCTAACGAATATGTTACACGAAGAGGGAACGATTCTTCACTTGCATAGAAGGTCGGGAGTTCGCATCCAAACTTTGAGTGCTTTAGTTCTATTTTATCTTGGTTTTTTTTTTTGGGGGGGGGGGCGGGGGTGTTTTTGTTTTGTTTGTTTGATTTCCTTTCTCTGCACAGTCTAAAGACACCTGTTAATACTTACTTACAGCAATTTGGGCAACTATGGAATAACCGTTATGATTGCAGGCGTGCTACGTCACAATCACTAGTCTCAGTTTAAACACTGATGTTTACACAATCACTAGCCCCTGTTTAAGCGCTGATGCGTGTAAAACCAGTAGCCTCAGATTGAGCACTGATCTTTACACAATCACTAGTTCCCTTTAAGCCCTGATGCTTATGCCGTCACTAGCCTCAGTTTAAATCCTGGTGTTTATACAATCGCTGGCGTCAGTTTAAGCGCTGGTGTTTATACTACTACTAGCCTCAGTGTTTATACAGTCACTAGCCTCAGTTTAAGCACTGGTGTTTATACAATCGCTGGCCTTGGTTTAAGCGCTGATGTTTATACGACCACTAGTCTTAATTTAGAGACGATGCCTATCAGACCACTAGCCTCAGTTTGAGTGCTGATGTTGTAATATAATCAAAGGCGTCCAGTAATTCAAAAGTAAAACCAGACCAGCTGACAAGCGGTCCAACGTAACCCGTGAAATACAGATCTTTGTCAATTTACCCTGGAATTAATATAGCAGACCAGGATAGTGTTTTTCCACTACTAGGCCTACCGTCACAAAGAGTAAAAAGTGTCTTCAGTCATGATGTCTGCCTGTATGTCTGTATGTATGCCTGTCTGTATGCCTCATGTAATTGCTTAATCAGTAGCAAATTATTAAACCTCTACGTCAGTTTAAGCGTTGATGCTTACAAAACCACTAACGCCAGTTTAAGCGCCAATACTTAAACAATACAACAACCAGCCTCAGTATGAAGTCGGCGAAGTGCCTAGAAGCAAATAAAGGGACACAACTCTGTATGCCTGGATCGTAACGTTAAATATATATGTGCCGGTGATGTTTATTTATCCCTGGCTTTAAACCTAGGTCGTAACGTAAAATATACATGTGCCTATGATGTGTATTTATCCCAGCATTAAACCCAGATCGTAACGTTAAATACACATGTGCCGGTAATGGGCATTTATCCCAGCTTTAAACATAGAGGGTGACGTAAAATATACATGTGCAGGTAATGTGTATTTATCCAAGGTATAAACCTAGATGGTAACGTTAAATACACATGTGCCGGTAATGTGTATTTATCCCAGCTTTAAACCTAGATAGTAACTTTAAATGTACCTGTACCGGTAATGTGTATTTATGCCCAGTTTTAAACCTGAATGGTAACGTAAAACATACATGTACTGGTAATGTGTATTTATCCCAATTTTAAACATAGATCGTAACCTTAAATACACATATGCCGGTAATGTGTATTTATCACAGCTTAAACATAAATGGTAACGTTAAATATACATGTGCCGATGATGTTTATTTATACCCGGCTTTAAACCTAGATGGTAACGTTAAATATACATGTGCCGGTGATGTTTATTTATCCCCGGCTTTAAACCTAGGTCGTAACGTTAACTATACATGTACCTATGATGTGTATTTATCCCAGCATTAAACCTTGATCGTAACGTTAAATATACATGTGCCGGTAATGGGCATTTATCCCAGCTTTAAACATAGAGGGTGACGTAAAATATACATGTGCAGGTAATGTGTATTTATCCAAGTATAAACCTAGATCGTAACGTTAAATATACATGTACCTGTGATGTGTATTTACCCCAGCATTAAACCTAGATGGTAACGTAAAATACGCATGTACTGGTAATGTGTATTCATCCCAGCTTTAATCAGAGGTGGTAACGTAAATTACACATGTACCGGTAATGTGTATTTATCCCAGCTTTAAACCTAGATGGTAACGTAAAATACACATGTACCGGTAATGTGTATTCATCCCAGCTTTAATCAGAGGTGGTAACGACGGCGTAATGATTGGTATATGGCCATTAAAGGCTAATCAAATGTATGTGAGCTTCACGTGGTTTATTGTGCCGACTGTTTGAGCATGACATACATTTCATAAAAACGAATTGTCTGCACAAAAAGGGGAAAGTGCTCCCCTAATAAAGCAGTCTCTGTGTAAACCTACATTGCAAGGAAACGTGTAGATGGAAATGAGCTTATAGATAAAAGAAAACATTCTTCCATAAAGTACATCTCACAGTTTCCAGCTTCACTGACAAATTTCATATAAGAGGAAACATTTTGCATTGCCATCTTCGTTTCGATGTATGCTGACCCGGTGTTTGAAGAGCAAAGTTTCACGCTAAATAGTTTCAAATTTGAATCGCAAGGTCCAGCATTTGATTTTGGTTTAATTGTGTTCTAGCTAGGAATCAAAAAGAAATCTGTACGTTTAGGTTAAAGAGTTTTAACGTTTAGATTCCCGACAAAAACTTCAGCAAAATCTCTCAAAGGTGGTAACCACCAAAGCCTAGCAAAAGCCTAGTGTTACCTCTATCGGACATCGGAAACTAGGGTTACTGGTGACAAATGCATGAGCAGTGATATCTCTAGTAGACTTCAATCTAGACCAGTGCTGTTAACATCACAAAATACCTTTATTCTACTGAAGGAAGTGTGTAAGTTGTTCATGTTTATGCATTTATATATGAACGGATTAGAGTAAAACCCTAACTAAGGTAAATTGGTAACTGGCAATTGGCCATTTGCCAGCTACCACACTGTTGTCGCTGCCCTGGTTTGACTCTCTATGCTGTATCCGTATTTCACCGGTTACGTGTGGCTGTTTGCTATAGTGCATTTCCTTTAGAGAGGAAAATTGCCTGTAGTCAGGGACGCGTAACAACACAAGCTCAGCACATGCATATTTTGGAAGTCCATATTCTTGCAAAGAAAATCATTCTAGAACACCTTTTCTAATTCATATCTTAAACTGCATAAGCTCAGTTTCGACGCCAAGAACTCATTGCCTCGGGTCACGTCATAATTATGCCAAAACTAGTGGCATGATGGGATTTATGGGAGTTGGGAGTAATTTGTTTTACAATAGCTGCACCAACATGCGGTTAGAACAAACTGCACGCAATAACACAGCCTACACTACACTCTCAGTGAATAAAGCACATAAAGATTTTTATAACAAAATTTCCTAACATCCAGCTTTAAACCCATACTGCCGTGAAGTCATATACTACAATAGTTAATATGTAATTTATTAAGGTTATATCATACAAAAATGGGTATGGTTTAAAACATAGCAGTAAACATGGTTTACAGTAAAAACGATAGCAGTTTAGGTACCTGTGTCACTCTCCATCAAAACACGTTGAATTCTGCCCAATATCCAGCACGCCACTGGTTTTTTAATAATTATGACGTCATTAGAGGCAATGGGTTCTTGCCGTCAAAACCGAGCTTAGGGACTTCAACATCATGAATCATGAAAAAGTGTTCTGACTTCATTTTCCTTGCAATAATGTGAACTTCAAACATATCAATGTGTAGAGCTTATGTTGTTAGGCGTCACTGGCTACGGGCAATTTTGGTAGCGAGTATGACTAATTTTACAGACAGCTGAATATAGTTGACTTTTTAAAAGAAAAAGACTATAACTATCACACTGTTGTCGCTGCTCTGGTTTTACTCTTCACGCTATCGTCTTTTATATTGCACTTTGTTGCGGTGCTTAAGCATAAATCTTATACCTTGGTGTATTTAAAATATCGCACTAACATGAGACAACAGCAAGGCCTTACCGTAAGAAGTTGAGCTATTTTCTGCCGACATTCATTCGCAGCTTCCATGCCACTTTCCACTTTCAGATCCCATCCCTAAGAGCTTCGAGCCACGGCAGAAAATTGTAGCTTATCGACACGCTTTAGGTAATCTAATCAAAATAACTTCCTTTACACACTCAGGTGAGCAGACGTGAGAAACCTTACCTGAGAAAGACGCTGATGTTGCTTTAATATTTCACCACTGTAGTATCGTGTTAACACTGCAATCAGGCTAGGGTGAGATGTGTGTGTGTGTGTGTGGGGGGGGGGTCTGCTGGTGTGGTGTGGGAGATGCACAGAAAGACAAGCCTCGCGCGCTGTAGTGGGACACAAGTGATATGATATAAGCGTCGTACATGTATATACAACTGATATTCGATACCCGCTATATAAAAGACTACCAGAGAAGCCCTTGAAACCAGAGCCACGAAGACAGTGTGATAGTATGCAAATGGTCACACGTAAATGGCGCCATCCGGCATCTCATCAATTTGCCTATCGGCTGTGGTTTTATTCTAAATGCTGAAGAAGCCGTGTTTCGCCGGTTACGTGTGACGACTTGCCAATAACAATAACGCTGCTCTGCTTTTACTCTCTATGCTGTATGAGGTTTTTTTTACTATACTAGGCCACGGGACCCTTTCTGGTGATTAGGTGTGTGTGCAGTGTATTTTTGTCATTAATATATCTACGCGCACATTATCAGCTGTTTTTTTTTTATATTCCCGTTCAAGGCTATGTATACGATAGGCCCAGTTTATCTGCAATATATCACACATTTATTAGACCCCCTCAAAGACAAAGTTTACCTCTGTTTGGTGCACTTGTATAAAGTTCTGTTTTGTAAATGCAAACACCTGTCTAATATCCTCAATAATTTCTCGCTTTAACACTCTTAGACTGACAAGGTGAGTCCGCTGAGGTAACCCCTGTACAGTCAAAATACCTTCATATCCAAGTGTTGTCACACCTGGTTTTACCTGTCAGTTACCTGCTATACAAGGTGAACGGGATATGTACCTTCTTAGACCTGCGAACATTGAGACCTCCACCCCAAATAATCGGCAATTTTCTCGTCAACCCATGTTACATATAAAAAAAAAAGTCATGAGTTAGGCTTAGCGCATATGTAGCTACTGGTAGCTATACTTGTATATGACTATATCTATAAAGACATTGTTTTAAGGATGGCTTATTTATTTACTTATTTGATTGGTGTTTTACGCCGTACTCAAGAATATTTCACTTATACCACGGCCTCCCAGTGGTGGGAGGGAACCGGGCAGAGCCCGGGGGAAACCCACGACCAAGGATGGCTTATGGTATACTTTTAAGATCGGTACACATGTACAGAGAATTTATAGCATTATATAGAGCAAACTAAAGCAGTGGCGACGAGTGGCAGCTGACAAATGTAACCGGTGAAATACGCTCTCTTGCCAGGTTAGGGTTAGGTTACACATCCCCCCCCCCCACACACACACACACGTATGAGGGGTGCGTATGACCATTTGCCAATAAGTCTTTTATCACATTGTGTTACGGACTAAACTAGATGTACGCAAATGTTTTGCATAAGTTCAAACTTTCGGAAATAAATTACCACCACCTCAAATGCAGGCAAAAGCGACGAGAAATGTAAAATGAATAATAAAGGTATAGTTTAACACCAAAAATTAGTATCTAAAAGCATATTAAATGGTTAAATCACATTGACACATTAGATTAATCTGACGGGTCACATATTATTTTCAGTTCTTCACTAACATTAAATTTGAGAACATATATGCGCCCACTTTTTCCTGTACATTTTACTCAGAAAGAATGCCCATGGTTTAGGGCAAAAAAAAACAAAAAAAAACAAAAAAACAAAATACATGTCCAGATAGATTCGAGATTATTTCCATTATGCTAGCAGCAATTAAGGTTTGGAAACGAACGTTTATACTACCTTAAGATAACAAAGATTACCCGGCACACTTTTCTCCAACAAGTAAAAATATAGCAATGGGGAACATAAATATTAATACGAAGCGAAACTGTTGTGGCACCCAAACTGCGGACCATCTTTCACTGTATTGTAAATATAATCCTCTTGCATTTGATTTCAGTGTACGTGTACAAGCCAATTTCTTGTCAGATTACAGACTACACAGCCTTTACTTGACTGTGTCTGTGAATGTGTTAACAGTTTGCAGTAATGAACACAGCTACAATCAACGGCTGTTAATCTGAGATCCCCTAACCAGTTGAATTTAAGTCTTAAGCGGACTTGAATTGTCCGATCATGGAATAAAAAAAAAACTGATATTAAATTGCCTGCTCTGTACAAAAGGAATGACAATATGTACACCATCCATTTGTAACCTGGCTGATTTAATACCGCTCACTGCGCAAACGAACGCCTTTTTTGATTCTGTGCTGGTTTGTGTTAAACGTCCTTTTTGGGAATTGGCCTTGCGATTATTGATTTGAAACGTCCAGTTTTGTTAACGGGGGGTATACGAATGTCCGTTTTGAAAAATAGATTTCTCAAAGATACAAATGCATTTTAAGGCAGGGCCCTCGTTGCCTGGCTCATGACCGGTGAGGTCGCAAGTTCTAAACTGTTTCTCGCTTTCGGTTGCGATTTTAATATACAAGGCTAAATCATATACACAGTAAAACCAGAGCAGCACAGACAGTGTCACCATTTACTTGTCACCATTCAGGGTTTTATATTAACTGATCGTGTAAATGCGTAAATAGTGGCAAATTACACCAACACCCCACCCCACCCCCTCCCGTCTCCAGACTATGGCTTAAACATAATTAGATAAAAAAAATATGCAGTGATGTTAATTGCAATATATCATTCATTACTGGTCTAGAATTAGACCGAATAAGTCCGAAGAACTTGCGAAAGGCGAGGGTTTGCCCAGATACATGGACTGAATACCCATTGTATAACTTAAAGGCTGAATTGGGCTGGATTGAATGCCCAGTGTATGACTTAAAGGCTGAACTGGGCTGGATTGAATACCCAGTGTATAACTTAAAGGCTGAACTGGGCTGGATTGAATACCCATTGTATAACTTAAAGGCTGAATTGGGCTGGATTGAATACCCATTGTATAACTTAAAGGCTGAACTGGGCTGGATTGAATACCCATTGTATAACTTAAAGGCTGAATTGGGCTGGATTGAATACCCATTGTATAACTTAAAGGCTGAATTGGGCTGGATTGAATACCCATTGTATAACTTAAAGGCTGAACTGGGCTGGATTGAATACCCATTGTATAACTTAAAGGCTGAATTGGGCTGGATTGAATACCCAGTGTATAACTTAAAGGCTGAATTGGGCTGGATTGAATACCCATTGTATAACTTAAAGGCTGAATTGGGCTGGATTGAATACCCATTGTATAACTTAAAGGCTGAACTGGGCTGGATTGAATACCCATTGTATAACTTAAAGGCTGAACTGGGCTGGATTGAATACCCATTGTATAACTTAAAGGCTGAACTGGGCTGGATTGAATACCCAGTGTATAACTTAAAGGCTGAACTGGGCTGGATTGAATGCCCAGAGTATGATTTTAAGGCTGAACTCGGCTGAATTCAATACCCAGTGTATAACTTGAAGGCTGATCTCGGCTGCTTTGAGTACCAAGGGTGTATATAGCTTAAAGGCAGAACGTCGAAAACGGGGCATGGATTCCAAAGGCAGATAAATCCTCAGGTACTTACAATATGAATGGAGCAGATGAGACAACTTAGAAGTATACTTACGTCTCCAAATGTAGTAAATATCCAATCAAGATAATTGGCGATGCCATTGAGGTGATTGACAGGCGGCAAATCGATACTGATTCTTTTC
This sequence comes from Liolophura sinensis, assembly GCF_032854445.1. NCBI lineage: Eukaryota > Metazoa > Mollusca > Polyplacophora > Chitonida > Chitonidae > Liolophura > Liolophura sinensis. Next base: position 5,683,847 of record NC_088304.1, on the reverse strand, counting down.
TCCTGCCCTGGGTTGGGTAGACTGCTCGATGGGATGTTAGCTATGGTATTTCGTCTCCTCCCGAACAACTTCACTTCTGCTTCTTTGGCGTAATTGTCTAGATATGCAGGAAGACGATCTTTGGCACTAGGAGTGGTCACAGGAAATAATGAGTCTAAGTCTTCCGGGTATTCCGGTGCTACCAAATGGTCTGAAAGCGCGCGTTCAGAGTTCGATTCCACCTCTGGCGACTGTGATGACGGCAAAGAATCATCGCCGACCGAAGACGGCCTGCTGGTAAGAATTCGTTGGTATCTCAATTGGCCATTCTCTATTTCTACGACCCCGGAGCTGGACATTGGCCTGTCCCACCGAGGATTTCTAACACCATAAGCCCCGTGGGTAGGGTTGAAGACGCCAGCCACGGTGCTTAGCTGAAGGGTTGTATTTGGGTCTACTGGAATAACACTGCCTTCTCTCAGACTGCTCCCGAACATATCCAGGTTAACCTGGGCCCGAACTCTAGCATTTGGTAAAAGCATTAAAGGGGAACCGTTGAATTTGACTTCGTATTCACGGTAATATTCCCTGTGTCTTACTACGCCATATTGAAAAGTTCTTCTGAGGCTGGTGTAACCGGAGTTTTGTGGGGAATTAGGCCTAGATTTTGCAGATCGCTTCTGTAACAAGCGTCGCTTTCTGGTGTAATCCATGGCTGTGCTGGACCACCTTGGAACCGATGACGTCTCAGATTGCAATGGCGTTTTGGTCACCATAGTTGTTTGGCGTTGACGTCCGGTTGCAGACTTAAGCACTCTTCCTTTAAATACTGTATCATCGTCATCCATGACAAATCTGACGGAGTGAGACATGTTTGAGTTTTTATTTCTTGCTTCACGAAAGGTGGATGGAATATCAAACTACAATATCTTTCCTTTTGTCCACGGTAATTGTATCCAGCTTAATCATGCACCATGGACTACACGAAACAACTTCTCACGTGACGTGAAACCTGAAGCAGTTAGTTCGAAGAGCAGATCCGAGATACATTTGCTACAAAAATTTACAAAGGAAAAATTTGAGAAAGAGCAGGCAACCGAGGCAATCTTTCATCAACTCTTGTCTGAAATCATTTTTTCTTGAAGATCACTGACGGCTATGTAGGGCTACTAATACGCGTGTGAGTAACGATAAGTTTTCTTCATAAAGACGCCTATACTGACACACTTTAGTTACCTTTAGCACGTGGTAATTTTCGATCATTTGTCAGATTAAAGGTCTCCGTGTATCTTTATACTTGTATCTTCATTGCAGTCTGTCGTAAAATTTCTGTCCACAACTCCTGCTGCGATCATCGGCCCGTAAGTTAGCTCACAAATGTCTCTGAAAGTAAATATCAAACCATTCATATACCGGTAACCTAACTGATTTACAATGAGGCAGCCCCATAAAATAGGGCAATCAGACGTATATAGTGGTATATAATGCTAGTAATAGTACAGAGGTAACTGTAAGATAACCAAAGTATTAATCCATCGTTTTCAACGAATTAAATCATACTTTTCTAAATTAATGATTTACAGTGACCATCAGACGAGATCAGTTCAATTAAATTAAACGTTGAGGTCTGTTTTCAGCAATTTCTGATATTTACCTGCCTCAGCGTTTAATCGTTGAATTCTAAAAGGCCTACTTCGTTCCACAAAGTGCCTTTTGGAATGGACCTACCGGGTTTTTGAATTCCACGATTAAACGTTGAGGCACGTAAATTTCAGAAATTGGTGAATATGTCCGTCCGTCTAAAATATCATATCGTTCACTATATCGGTCTAAAATGTTGCATTTTTCACTATATTAACAATGTATATGTTCAACTATACATTGGCTTTAAATGTAACATTACAACGGGCTAAATTCCTAAAGGACTAAAATATTCACTACATAGGTTAAAATAATAAATTGTTCACTATATATGACTAAAATACATTGCCACATTGTTTACTATATACCTCTCTACACCGTCACTTTGTTCATTATATACCATCTACATTGCCACATTGTTTACTATATACCTTTGTACACCGTCACATTGTTCAATATATACCTTCTACACCGTCACATTGTTCAATACATACCCTCTACATTGCCACATCCTTCACTATATACCATTCTACATCGTCACATTGTTCAGTACATAACCTCTGCATTGACACACTGTTTATTATATATCTTTCTACGCCGTCTCATTGTTCAGTATATACCCTCTAGATTGCCACATTGTTTAGTATGTACCCTCTACATTGCCACACAGTTTGGTATATACCTTTCTACACCGTCAAATTGTTCAGTATATAACCTCTACATTGCCACATTGTTTATTATTTACCTGTCTACACCGTCACATTGTCTACTATATACCTTTCTACACCGTCACATTGTTCAATATATACCATCTACATCGTCACATTGTTTACTATATGCCTTTCTACACCGTCACATTGCTAATTATACATATCGAAAGTGTTACATTATTCAATGTATCTGTCTGACATATTATAGTACTAGCTATCATAGTACTAAAAATTACCGCAAATATTACATCGCTCGCCGACTGGAACCAACTTCAGTTTTCTTGGTAGAACATCACTTTAATATCTAGATGAGGCTGATCAGATATCGGTGCAGTAGGCGAAGTTTTCACTGATTGATGTAGCCTACCCATTAGAACAACACTTCACTAGCTTCTGCACAGTCCTACCTGTCTATTGGGTGGTCTCTGTTCTTCTACATAGGTAGTGTAAGATAATAGATATATATACACAGTTCTTCTCTGCATTAGGACTTTCAGCCCACATCGGTCGTACCCCTCATAACAATGGTTTCTAGCTCTTGACAGTGACAAGATATATCAGCAAATCTCTTATCCTACACACTCACTTATCAGCCGTAAAATTGGATATGGTCGGCCGTTTGTTAGGGATTAATGTCTGGCGTATTTTGTCCCAGAGGAAGGGGATATCTCCGTTTGGTGTTAGAACGGTTCCCTTTATAACAACCCTATCAAATAACACTTTCAAGCACATTGTCTGTAGGGTCGGTGACCCTACTGGGTAGATGCCTGCGTAAAGGTTTATGGATATCACACCAAGGTGCTTTGAACTTCTGTTGGCGGTAAAATATTTTGTTCTCTTTTATGTTGTCAATAAATGCTCCAAAATTTATTGTATATCCAGGTAAAATACATTAGTGGGCAGAAAAGCTAACTATACAGATGTTTACCATATTCGCAAATATTTCTCCACTGATATATAAATATGTACCGGTATGTAACTATTATAGGTGCCTATATTTTCTCTTTACACTCAGTAAAATTCTTATGGTAAAGCTCTTTCCTAGACAGCTTATTTATTAGCTACTTGGCGAGCTACTTCGCCTAGATTTCGCCTAGGCTAATATATAAGAAAAAAAATGCATTTGTATCCAGGCATAAATCAAGATCGTTGTTGTATAAGTTCAAAAACGTTGAGCCTATATATGGCGTAAAATTTTAATAAATATATAACCCAGTGGGGAATACCCAAGGAACCTTTTGAGTTTTAAAGCTAAAGCCCACATTTTTCGCCAGGCATAAAACGGTTTAAGAGAAAAATCTTGAATCTCGCCTTAAACATTATTCAAGTATATAAACTAGAAGGCACTCCTAGAGTGCAAACCCACAGCCAAAGGTACAAATCCTCCGCTATATACGAACAAAGGTACAACACTGTGCCATAATGACCTATCTATACAGGATAGAAGCTGCTAAAGGGACGAAAATCGACCGGAAGAGAAACAACAATTTCGCTAAATGCTCAGAAAATCTCTGACAACAAAAGATGCCTTTATATACTGTAATTCAACTAGGAGTGCCTATATTTAGCACAAAACCATCGAATATATCCATACCATGAATATTTCATATCCACATCTGTGCGGGAGTTCAAGTTCCTTACGGCACCCTTACAGTTGCAGATGAAATAGAAGTTTCCAAACCAATTTGTTTGTCCTCCACCCGTTCACACACAACGGTATACATTCAACCAGTTATATTCATTCCATCTCAAAGTATCATATCAGGCAAGTACAAATTCTTTTCTTGTTTGTCCAACAGCAATGCACTCAAAGGGTTTTCCCGTGTGCACTGTTAGAGTTTTCACCAAAGTATAGATGTTGTAGATATACAACTGGCATACTTGTGACGTTTTCTGTGGCTTAAGCCTCAGGCTACACTAACGTACTCGTCAGTGATTAAATGTGTTCAGATTGGCGCATTCAATTGAAAACCTTGAAAATCTGATGGACCAAAACCAAAAACTACTGCCCCATGACTCACATTTCAGGACAAGCAGCCATGAAGCTGTGTAGCCATCTTGTGATTCCACAAGCCACGTGAACTCTATATTCATTGTTATATAATTCCGATCATCATGTGTTCCGTTGTAGATTCACATTACATTTCCGTTTCTCAATAATAAACGGTGTGTTTGGTTCTGCGCCGTCAACTGGCAACTGCGCTGTCATGAAGCAACCAATACCAGATCCTAGTTGGTTTACGCGTGAGCTCAGAATCCCCGTTTTTGCGACAAATCCGTCATGGCCGACATTTTTCCCCCAGCGTATGAGGTAAAGCAATATACAAGATATCCTCCACTTTGCTTTTTTAGATGTCCATGTTCTAAAATTCACTTGGTATAACCGTGTAACAATGAACAGGAGAAATTCCCGATTTACCTGTATACCTTCTACGCCCAGCTATCTTGCGTAGTCTACATATCAGCTGAGACTAATGTAACAGTTATATTTACCTAGATACCAGTAGCAAAACTCTCTCAACTTAGGCCTCTCTGGTTGAAGGTGGTAACGAAATAAAAACATGTAGGCTCCACTTAAGCCCTCTGCTGTACGGGCGAATATTCCAAATAGGACTCCCGCGGCGTTCAGGGACATCGACATCGTTGTATAATCGTGTTTTTGTCGGAATTCTAACAAATGTAATTACAAATAACAATTAGTTTCAGCACAACAGTCTTTCGGGTAGATCTTCTTGCAAAGAACACACCAGTCACGACAAATTTTATTTGTATGGATTCGACCAAACACAAAATCCACAGGATTCCAAATCAATTTCGGTGCATGTATTCTCGGCTTATCAGTTTTCGTGCCGGGTTCGCGGGTTATTACTAAAAGTACCGCTATTGTGCTGGCTCACCATTAACACTTGACAAAACACAATACCGCAAGAGTTACGGGTGATGGAACTCAATTATCTGCTCCACTAATATTTCATAAAAGGATAGAAATCAACAGTGACAAAACAGAGCGCTTGATTGGGTACTTTGTGAAATTTAGTATACGTATATACTTGAATACATGAGTATTAACTACAGCCTTTCGGGTATGAAACATTGGGCATAGCACAATGACCCAGTAGCCTCTCCCCAATGCGATCGTTGTGAGTTTAAGCCCACTTTTAGCTGATTTCCTCTCTGTAAATGTGAAGATCTGTCCGCAAAATGTGGATGGTCGTGGGAACATCCTGTAACAGTCTGTGGATGGTTGTGGGAAGATCTCCCAGCAACTTGTGGATGGTCGTGGGAGGATGTGTTGGCAACATGTGGATAGTCGTGGGAGGATGTGTTGGCAACATGTGGATAGTCGAGTGAAGATTACCGGCAAGTTGTGGATGGCCGTGGGAAGATTTGCAACAACTTGTGGATGGTCGTGGGGGGGGGGGAGCTTGCAGGAACATGTGAATGGTCGTGGGAAGATGGTCCAGAACCTTTTAGATGGTCGTGGGGTAAATCTTCCAGCAACCAGTAGATGGTCGTGGAAAGTTCTGCCTGCAACATGCAGATGGTCGTGGGTTTCCCTGAGCTCTGTTATTATACAATGCTGACCGCCTTTGTATAAGTGAAATATTCTTGAGTGCGGCGCAAAACACCAATCAAATAAATAAAAAGTATGAGCAAGTATGCAGGCTTGCATTGATCTTAAAGAGCCAAACTGGGCAACGTTGGTGCATGGAGAAAGCTATAAATTGAGTCTGCATGATTCTGTCTTAAATATTTACTATAATCCACTTCATGTCTGACGAATTTATGTTACTAAATTCTTTGTGGAGATTACATAAGCATGGTCGGTTTTTCGTGCTAGTCGTGTTCTCGAGTTTTGTAATTAATGATCATATTTTTCATGCTTGCAGGCCGTATTTTCCAAAAGAGTCTCTTAAAAATTTGAGGTACTGTGGTAACATTTGGGAAAAAAGAACCCAAAAAGAACCAAATTCACAGTACCCATGTATTTTGTAAAATAGCCTTTTGCTATTTGGAAAAGAAAGTCTAGTTCATCAAATTTACTTTCTTCAGAAACATAGGATAGCATGATTACATGCTATCTTCTCAAACAACAGGGATTCTGTGCTCTAGTTGTTAGCGTGCTAGCGCACTATAATGACCCAATAGCCTCTCGCCAAAGCCATCGCTGAGTTCGAGTCCAGCTCATGCTGTATCTCAACCTTCTCCCAACCCAGAGCGGGCGAAAATGTCATCTTTCATCAACAAAACTTGAATTAGTTAAGGAAGTATTCCTAAAGGTATATACTTTGTTCCTGAGTTGATTACACCTTCAAAAAGAGCAGTTACTGTATGACTGTTAGAAATATAGGAGTTAGCACACTGAACATTAGGTACGTTTATTAAAGCGATCATAAACCACATAAAGCTACCCATCTGCGAGAGCTATCATATTGAAACATGAACTAAAGACACGTAACCTATGAAATACAACCCCTTGTCAATTAACCTCAGGTTCTTTATAACTATCCGCGTAAAGGCTTTAACAACAGAAATTACACACCCTATCAGCACCATAGGTTAAGTAAAATTAGGTAAAACGCTGTGTTGTCGTCACATGTAATATAGAGCATCATTAAAACAATGCCAGATGTGACTAATCAACAGCTTCGATTATTGGGTACGGTAAAACACTAAAAATTCAAAACCAATCAAATCAAATCCATATTACATGCAAACTTTGAGAAATCACAAGACTGATGGCTGATGGTAGTATTTGTCAACGATAATGAAGATCATGGATAAAATAAGTATGTAGGTGAGAAAAGACAAAAACAGTACACAACACTTTGTAAACGCGGTAAAACTTTTATATACATACTGCTGACAATTTTTACAAATGTAAATGTGTATGAAGGACAGTAAAAATGACAGTTAATGAAAAATGACCAGCTAATTCCAGTGAAAATTCTTACACGCATAAAACATGTATAAAATGTAAACTATTTTTGCCACCGTTGTTTTAAACAACAACAACACCGTGTTAAGACATACACGTAGGTAAACTGGTATAACTGTACCAAGTACAAATGGGAGTCGACTTTATCAAATCCATCTAAACTAATTCTTTATACGCTAACTGGTAATGATTCCTCGTGGCATTCTAGTTCAGGCAACTCCATTTACAAAAGCAGTTATGAGTTTTGAGAAAGTCTTTCCCGCCACAGAAAACTTTGTTGAAATCACTGCAGTAAGTTTGCACAGCCAACACAAGTCACCAGACTTGAAAGAGACATAATCTTGGAACTTCACTGGGATTTCATTATTGAATCATTTCTTGAATTCAAGCATACATGATGCAATTATAACTCTTGGCATGGTGTAGCTTCAAACTCCAGTCTTTCATTACAATAATTTTATCCCTCCCCCCCACTCCACCATCTCCAAAATGAACTTAACATAACACTCTTGATAATTTTTTTTTAGAGTATTCCTACATGTGCATCCTCAATTCTTGGATAAAATGTTTCCAGCTATATGATCAAAATTCTTATTTCCTTAAATCCAAAACATGCAAATATGCAAACAGCCTAGTGTAAAGGTAAAAATCCCTGTGACATGACCAGGATGCCAAACACAATAAATTTGGTTGATAAAGCCTAACTCAGAATTCCAACGTTTTATTGTATTTAATTATGTTTTTAAAAATTTAAACAACTAAATGAAAGTATTTTTAATTCAAGTTTTCAGTGGTGTGTGTGTGATGATAAATGACGACTGCTACTGGATGGCCTGTTTATTTAACAACAATTAGGCACCCTGCAATATGCTAGCCCGTTCAGTGGATACAGTGCCTTGAACCGATGAGAGAGGGTCTGCTCTATCTGACGCAGAACTGTAAGGGCAAACTAACCATGTCAATCAACACACCATACCAGCCTACAAGAAATCTCCAGGTTAACACTCACATCTTGCCAGATAACCTGGGCAGGCAAGCCAACACGTCTGAATGGGACAGGCATTTTGTTGGCCATAGATGTTATCATCTAGAAAATCAGGAAATTGACAAATGAATGGCCAAGTCTTCACATTATCATTTGACCATCAGGAAGCACGATTTGGTGAACAACACAGCAGACCAGGGCCCAGTTGCACAAAGCTGCATGCAACCTTTTTAATACCGTACATTTGTCGTACGGTATTTTGTACATCACCATTACCGTATCACTGTCCTATATGTGTGATTATCATACACATTTCTGAAACTGGGCCCTGGTGTTGTCTCACAAACACCCTGTAACACTGCTCTGAGTTGTGAAGGAGAGTGAAATGTTCCTGCTGTGGAATCATAGCATAAAAAATGCCTGCCTGTATTTATACACTGATTAGCTAAAGTCTGATTGTTTATTTCTCTTTCTTGTCGTCTGTGTTCTCCGTTAACTCTTCCTTGTTCCTCTTCTTCCTCTTGGACAGATGAGCTTTGCACTGATTGTAGATTTCATTCAAGGCTAAATCACGTATAACATTATCCTGTAACAGAATGAATGAACACAAATATCAATGACAACTGTATTAATAAGAAAGAAAGGACACTTTTGGCATTAAATACATACAAGTAAACATTAACGATAACTTCACTAAGAAGAAATAAAGGATACTTTTGACATTAAATAAAGACATGCTTATATTTATGATAACTTCACTAAGAAGAAAGAAAGGACACTTTTGGCATTAAATAAAGACATGCTCATATTTATGATAACTTCACTAAGAAGAAAGAAAGGACACTTTTGGCATTAAATAAATACAAGTAAACATTAATAGCCTCACTAAGAAGAAAGGAAGGACACTTTTGGCTATAAATAAACATACTCTTATATTAATGACAATTTCACAAAAAAGAAAGAAAGAAATACTTTTGGCATAAAATACAAAAACAATTTGATTTCTTTACTTTCACACTTACTTTCCAAGCTAATTTTACTCACATTACAATCAGCTACTACAGAGCAAAGATTCCATAACAATGCTGCCTCAATGATTTACCAGTCATTTATTTACTGGACTCATGTTTATGAATGTTACACTTATATCAGAGGGTGTTTTCAGGTTTATGGGGTTCCTGCAGTAAATCACTTTCCTTTGCTTCACCAAGTACCTGACAAACCAACTGACTTAAAGCTACAGTCCGCCACAGAGAGCTGAATTCAAAAGCCTGATGTCATTGGTCAAGGGCTTGACAGTTTCTGTGATCAAGCACTTTTTTTGTGTCCAGGAAATCTTTTCCTTAATGATTTAAGGAAAAGATAAGTCTCCAAGAGAATGAAAAACCTGACTGCTGTGAAGCAAGAGACATAGACATGAGTAATGCATAAAACCAATAAGTGAAAGAACACGTAAGATATTACAGGTGTATATGTAACTGACCTCATTGAAGATGTACCTGACGACCCTTCCTTTGCTGTCCTTTAGTGGGTACCTCATCCATTCCTGACCATCTCTGAACAGGATCACTGTTGGGAGCTCTTTAGACCACGCAGATGCATTCACATCATATCTGTTAGATAGGAAAACAACTCCTGTCCTTTAGATATGAAAATAACACCAGTCTATTACATATGAAAATAACTCCTGTTTATTAGATATGAAAATGACTCTTGTCTGTAACATGAAAATGACTCTTGTTTATCAGATATGAAAATAATACCATTCTATTACATGTAAAAATAACTTCTGTTTAATATTAGACATGAAAATCATGTCTGCCTGGAACATATGAAAATAACTCTTCTCTACCACATACAGGAAGAACTCTTGTCAGCTACATATAAAATGTGCGCTCTTTATTCCATATGAAAATAAATCTATTCTGTAATCTATGAAAATAAGCCCTGTCTGTAATATACAGTAAGAAAGCAAGTCCTGTATATTATATATGAAAATAAGTGTCATCTGTAATATATGAAAATAAGTCCTGTCTATCACAGATGAAAATAAGTCCTTTCTATTACACATGAATATGTCCACTCTACTACATATGAAAACAAGTCCTGTCTAAAAAATCTTCAAAATAGCTTCTTTAATCATATGGTAGTGTTTAGGCTAAGTCTTTTCATTTATTGTATTATCAAGAAAAACTAAAGCATACTGCTTGTCAGCTTTTAGAAGTTGGAATGAATTTATACAAAAATGAGTAAATGTCTTACTTATTTGCAATTTTAGGATATCTGGTGACATCAATTTTCCCAAACTTCAAATTTTCAAGGGCGTATCTGTGAAAATAAAATAGTATAACAGACATCAATGAGACAACATTGAGATCATCAACTAACATCTGCTGTTACATTATTGATCATTATACAATCAGTTAATTTCCCTCGATATCTGTCGGAATGGAATTCAGATTTTTACTTTCTGTCATAATTGATTATGAAATATGGTTTTCAGGAATTTTCTAAACTGGAAATGTCAATGGGTATGTAGACAACACAGTTAAGGTAAAACTGCCTTCACCTGGTACACTAGATATCAAACTACACACCACTTCAAGGAGAAAAAAACATAAAAATGATGAAAATATCAGATGAACAGCATGAAAAATTATTAAGAAATATGGCTTTTAATATGTTTTTCTATCCTTTCTTTCAGCAGAAAGGAAATCTGAAAACAGTATTGAATGGTGGATATTTGTTGTAGATCATTTTTGCAATATAATGTTCCAAATAACGATGTGATGCATGTCTAATAAATTTATTTCAGTGCAAATTTGTTGTTTATAACCAAACTCATGCACTTAACCTTAATAATGATAATATTTGTGAATATATTAAAGATATAACTGTAATAAAAATCCAAATGAACACATTTGTGAGCCTAGAAGATCAAATTCTGGCACAAATACATTTCTTAAACATCCATTACATCATTATTATGGAACTGAGACAACATATACCAAGAAGTGGTCTCAAATATCCACCACACAAAAATCATTTTCAAATGTCCTTTTTTCACGGAAGACAAATCAAAAAAATTATTTAAAACCATATTTATAACTAACTTTTCAAACTCTTTCATCTGAACTCATATAATTTTTATGAGTAATCCCCCCTCATTTATGAATCGTCATATTTCAACTTTTTATACACTTACTTATGTGATTTATGTTTAGACATGAACAAATAATGCATTAATTTATACCACTGTGTATTCAGCATACATCACAAGAAACAAGGGAAGATTCATACTGATTTAAGTAAAACAGGCACTTTGAGGCAGCTGGACACTGACAGTGTGACTATCCAACAAAGACATTTGTAGAATTTCTCTCAGACTGCCATGTATCAAGACCTTTTTATAAAGTGTAAACCCATGGCTGTTGATCAAAAGGCTGTGACAGAGTAAAGTTGTAAAGTTATGTAAATGTACACGTAGATGTTCTGTATTAACAAAGACCTTACTTGCTGGAGATGTTGGCAAAGGGTCCAGCAAAATTAACACAGGCAGGTGACCAGGCAGCGAAAAATGTGACAACCCACGTCACACGTTTGTCCCTCTCCAATTCTTCCTGCAACAGAACAAAACCAATTTTACAGTTACACCTTTAGAAACTGGTCGTTATCATCAATTTTACATTTTTTTTTTTTTTTGCTTTGGTTTATTCATTTATCATTTGCATAATACCACAGTCAAGAATTTCAAATTATATGAAACGGAAAGGATTATGGATGACTGAAGGAAACTGGAGTGCATGCAAAAACCTTCAACCTTTGGCAAGTTACTGACTAACTTTCCTACATATCACTTTGTGGCATACAGATATGTACAACACACTGGTGGACGGCGTCGTATTCAGCAAATGTTGGACTGTGCAAACAGTCACTTGAGCGCTGTCTGCCACTTTTTGTCACCAAGATCTCACCAGCAGCAGGTGAATGGCAACCGTCACCTGCCCGCATCCTTATCGTACCCGGGCATACACTACACAGTTCATATCCTAACCATACACCAAAATCTCACCAGCAGCAAGAGAGTGGCAGCTGTCACCTGCCCGCATCCTTATCATACCCGGGCATACACTACACACTTCACATCCTAACCATACACCAAAATCTCTTCAGCAGCAAGAGAATGGCAGCTGTCACCTGCCCGCATCCTTATCATACCCGGGCATACACTACACACTTCACATCCTAACCATACACCAAAATCTCTTCAGCAGCGAGAGAGTGGCAACTGTCACCTGCCCGCATCCTTATCATACCCGGGCATACAATACACAGTTCACATCCTAACCATACACCAAAATCTCTTCAGCAGAAAGAGAGTGGCAACTGTCACCTGCCCGCATCCTTATCATACCCGGGCATACACTACACACTTCACATCCTAACCATACACCAAAATCTCACCAGCAGCAAGAGAGTGGCAACTGTCACCTGCCCGCATCCTTATCATACCCGGGCATACACTACACAGTTCACAATCTAACCATACACCAAAATCTCTTCAGCAGCAAGAGAGTGGCAACTCTCACCTGCCCGCATCCTTATCATACCCGGGCATACACTACACAGTTCACATCGTAACCATACACCAAAATCTCTTCAGCAGCAAGAGAGTGGCAACTGTCACCTGCCCGCATCCTTATCATACCCGGGCATACACTACACACTTCACATCTTAACTATACACCAAAATCTCTTCAGCAGCAAGAGAGAGGCAACTGTCACCTGCCCGCATCCTTATCATCCCCGGGCATACACTACACACTTCACATCCTAACCATACACCAAGATCTCTTCAGCAGAAAGAGAGTGGCAACTGTCACCTGCCCGCATCCTTATCATACCCGGGCATACACTACACAGTGCACATCCTAACCATACACCAAGATCTCTTCAGCAGCAAGAGAGTGGCAACTGTCACCTGCCCGCATCCTTATCATACCCGGGCATACACTACACACTTCACATCCTAACCACACACCAAGATCTCACCAGCAGCAAGAGAGTGGCAACTGTCACCTGCAACTATCAGGTTTATGGGTAGAGGAAAACGACTGCCACAAAAAAAATACCCTTTTTGCAGAAAACCTGACCATCGTCCTAACTTAAAAATGCGTCCAAGAAAACAGTGGGCGTTAGAATCAAGGCAGTGACCACATTTGTCAAGTACAGAACAGATGCAGATTCTGTAGGACAATACATCATTTGACTGAGTACGTGTTGCTCACATCAATAACTCAAAGGTCATCGTTCCTCAACATAACTGTTCAATAGAGAACCTTTCCTACCAAGAATAATTTGGACCAAAGCTATGTAGTCTATTGACCATCGGTATGTCTATCTAGTTTATGGGAATACTGGCTATATATCTGAATTCCTCAACCTTCTCGCACATGAAAGATAAACTTTCAGTGCAATTTATGCACACTTTTAATTTGAGTGAGTGAGTGAGTGCTTGGGGTTTAACGTCGTACTCAACAATTTTTCAGTCATATGACGACGAAGGAATCATTAGGGTGCATTCATGTGTAATGTGCCTCCTTGTTGCAGGACGGATTTCCACCGCTCTTTTATTTAGTGCTGCATCACTGAGACGACTTACCGAAGGCAAGTAAGCCGTCCCGCCCGAGCCATTATACTGATACGGGTCAACCAGTCGTTGCACTATCCCCTTCATGCTGAACGCCAAGTGAGGAAGTTACAACTTCCTCTTTTAAAGTCTTAGGTGTGACTCGACCAAGGATTGATCCTGGATCTACCGGTCCCGAAGCGGACGCTCTACCAACTGTGCTATCCGGGCCGGTCACTTTTAATTTGATTTTGGAGACAAAACTACATTGGTTAGATTGGCCAGTTACAGGGCTTCACAAAAAGGATAATTTTATCAATCAATACAGAACAATGCCTTCAGAATATGCATGAATAGACACCTTGCAAACATGCGAAAAGGTTGAAGAATTACAGTAGTTCAAGGAAAGATAGTCAGTCCAGCTTTGACCCGAGTTGAGGGTTGAGTTTTATGTAAGCAAAGGTATCCCACTATTCTTTTACCTGTGCCATCATGGTGTTATATTTATCTGACTGGGATTTTACACTGTACGTAAGAATATTTCACTTATACAATGGCAGCCGGCATTATGGTTGGAGGAAACCGGGCAGAAGCCCACAGCCATCCAAAGGTCACTGCTAGACCTTCCCAAGCACGGCCTGAGACAAACAACAGGCAATCTGGTGTCACACTAGTGACATATAGAGGTATGGATAAATTCCACTGCTGCCAGGCCTTCCCACGTACGGCCGGAGAGAAAGCCAGCCGAGCTGGACTTGAACTCACAGTGACCGCATTGGTGAGACTGCTGCGTTATCATGCTGAGCTAGTGCGCTAACCAGCTGAGCCATGGAGGCTCCTATTACTGGAAGAAGACTATGAAATTTGAAATGAAATTTGTGCTACAAGCTCATCTGACCTTACCGTTAACAAATCTAACAGACAAGCAAAAAGCCTACCTCAAAATGACTATCTCTGAAATATATGATGTCTTCTGGACCTGTGTACATGGGCGCTGGGACAAACACTATCTGAACTGTGGAAGGGAACCATATTTATGTTTTATAAATTATGCACAAGTGAATTGAATAATGTCAAATTAGTATTTGTTTAACAGTAATTTTTCCACATGACAAATTAAGTTTTATCAACCAGAAATTATGTTGTGAATACCATCATAAAACTTCCTCCAAACAGGATGATATCCTACTGGAAAATAATTTTCAGCACCTGTAATAACCTGTATTTGTCTATAAAAATGTGTGTGAAATTTTATTGTAATTCAGTTGTATATACATGTATTTATAATCATATCACACAGAATAGCACACTGTTGGCCTCATTGAAACAGATGCACTCTAAACAGCTGAAGGAACAAATACGAGTAAATTTTTTAAGTGTCTATAATCATATCATTTGTGGTATCAGCTAATGGGAATTTCTCTTTATAAAAAGCTACCTAAAATCAAAGACAAACTTACGGAGACAGAGTACAGCATAGACGATGGCATATACAGGGTTCTGTTTGTAAAACAGGATGAGATTCAAGACCTTGGCAAACATACACACAATTCCCACGTACTCCACATAGGCAGCTGAAACAAGGGGCACACATAAAGTCATAACTGTCTGAACAAGCAAACATGCTGGGTCATTCACTGAACACATGTAAGAAAAATACACCATATTCACAATAGCTGGATCATCCTATTCAAGGGAATCTGAATTTTTGAGAATCACTTACATAAATTAATCACTCCACATGTTAGATTGATTGATGTTATTGACCTTATTCACATGATCAGTGTAACGGATGCAGTGTCAGAAATAAACCACATTCTCTTTGGCAAGTCACTGACTGACCTTTTGTCCCACGTTTATAATTTATACATACACAACAAAAAATGCACTCCAGTCTTGAGATGAGAATTTGAAATTTCAAAGAATGAAAAAAACAACTGTTTAATGTTTTACTCTGAAGGATGACTCTAGTTAAAAGTGTCCAAAATTTTTTATTTCAATTCAATACTTTTTTGTAATTTTTCCTCACCCAACAAAACTGCAGTTTTGCTTCACACACTATATCTCTGCAGGGAATTGTCTAAACTAAAAGTAAGGTCATGCTGTTTACACGTAACCACATTTATTGGCTGGAATGATGCCATTGCGTTTTAATTTTTCACATTTAATTCACTCTAAACAATGTCTTAGTCAGGAAAAACACATAAAAAAGTACAATAAATATAATACTATACTCTCTTTGTTTTATTGGAAAATGCTTTCATGGTGCACTGTCATTTCCTACATAAATTCATAAAATGAACAAAAGAGTGCCACTCCTCCCTAACTGCCATTCCTGACACTTACTTTGCTTTCTGTTTTTCATCACAATTATACAGCCCAGAAATGTCACATACTCCCATTCTTTCTGAAAATGAATAGTTATAACAAAAAGAAAAATTATTTATTTATTTATTTGATTGGTGTTTTACGCCGTACTCAAGAATATTTCCCTTATACGACCGCAGCCAGCATTGTGGATGGAAACCAAGCAGAGCCCGTGGGACACCACCGACCATCCGCAGGTTGCTGACAGACCTTCCCACACAAGGCCGGAGAGGAAGCCAGCCATTATATTTGAGTCCAAGTGGTTACAAGACCACAAGACCAGAATGAAATACTCCATACCCTCCCCCCCTCCCCCCCCGGCTAACACTCCCCCCCCCCCCCCCCCCCCCCAAAATTTGGACATTGTAAAACATGACAAATGTTGTCAATTTTTTATCCTGGTATTCAGTTTTATAAAGGGGTGGGGATAAAACTTCACTAAACGAGTAAACCAAAAGCCTTTTGATGGTAGCCTACGATATTTACTTTTAGCTCAGTCTTACTTATATGTAGAGCCCTGGGTGGCTGCCTAACTATTGTAGTCAGAACTCAAACCGTACTTATATTTGGTATGCACTGATTCCCTAAGTCATCCGAAGTGTAGACATGCCAAACCTCATACCTGGCTTGGCTGTATATAAGTAGGAAAGTTCTAGGCAACTCCAGGTAGCGCAATACTATGGTTAGCCAGTAAACAACAGTCTTGCCCTACCATGTCACTATTTCTTAACCTGGTGGAGGGTGAGATTGCACTGAAGCGCTTAGGGCACTCCATCAAACTTATGCTTCCTATGTTATTACCTAGTTAGAAAGTCACTAGTTACAAAGACATTTTTGTCCACTGGCATGTTTGGCTTCACTTTGGCGTTGGTACATTCACTGTATGAAAACGGTGAATTCTACCACCTTGAACAAATGTTTCCAATATACCGCACAACTTATTATAACGTTAAAGCCTTCATTGGGGAAAATGTCACTTTTTGTGACCAGTAAGACCTAGTTGTATAAAATAACATCACAAGTTCTGCTGAAATACACAGACAATCTGGAAAGCTGAAAATTATACAAATCCAACGAATTCAAAATCCCTGACAGTGAATCAAAAATAGGCATTTTCCTTGTGCAATAAAGACTGCCGGGCAGTCTTTGATGTCTAATGTACGATAGAGCGCCTCACAGGGCGTTTGTGAGCGGGGCTTCTGCCTCGAAAGGGATCCCATCATGCACGCTTACTTTGAGTAAAAAACCTCAACTCGAAATTCTGCGCACAACAAAGATGTAGTAAGACCATATTTGTGTACTTAAGTGGGCATTTTAATTACATCTATATTGGAAGATATAGTATGAAAAGGACAGTGATATTTATTGAGCTATTGGGAATATTTTTTCACTATTTTATGGCGTACATAGTGCGATAAAATTACGTTTTCCTGACAGCATTAGTCTCTGCCATTTACCTGGTGCTGACAGATTATGGGCTTCGGATCTCAAGTTTTTCAAAATGATGATTGAAAATGGCACATTAGAAATACATGGGCCTTTTTCAAAAATATGCAAAATTGGTCATGTCTGAGCTCCATAAACTTTATTTACGCACAACTAACCATCTATAGTTTAGAAAAATAAGATCAGGAAAACGCTTAACTGAATGTACACATGTGGCAATTTAGGGTCCCACAAGTGGTCTGTTAACAACTTTGAATTTTGTAAACACTACAATCCTATATTTCTCCAGAAGCAATGCTGGTCGACATATGATTGCATGCGCAGTCCCCACTGACTTTTAAAAATGGAGCTCACTGAAGAGGATTACCTGCTTTGAATACATGAATCTGCTGAACGTTCATTAGTTTCTTGCTAATGTTTGTCTATATAACCCGTGAACCACTGCTTACGGAGACATTTGTGAGGGCAGCATTCTATAGTGTACCATCATGGCAGGGGTTAATAAACTTTGGTGCATTGAAATGGAATATGGGCAAATCCAACTCCCACCAGGCGGGATTGTCGTCCTTGTTTAAACCTCCACACTTATAATATATATATTGGCGGCATGTTGCTTTATGATTATTTAAAAATGGCTCTATATGGTGAAATGTATTAATGACATGAAGTTGAGTTTTCTCTGCATAAGTAACTGTATCAGCCAATAGGCCTAGCTATATTTTATTCAGATTTTAAGAAGTTTCCAGGTGAAATGGTCCAAGGCCAAACTACGTACTCCAAAAAATCGTCAGGGATACAGAAAAAACAGGACAAAAACTGACATAATTTTGTTGAAAATGAAGATGAAACAGACAGAAATTAGAGCATGATTTGGATGTCATGGTGAAAGAATGCATCACATTTCAATTCACTCCATTGAAGCAAAGTGAAAAAAAAAATGTCAAAATGTTATTTGTGTCCGTAACCAGAAGGGACTAATGAATTGATGAAAAAGTTATTAAATCTAGGAAAAAGTCTTTATATTAGAAATGTTTGTAAATATTCTTAAAAACAAAAAAACACTTTTCTAGTGTTTGGAAAAAATAAGCAAAGCAGTCTATAATATTGCACTGACGTTAGGCTTGTATATATGCATACATGAAGTACCTTCATTTGCTTGGCAAGGATGTTAAAATGTATGGTAACAAATCAGAAACTGTTGTCTTTATTAGGCATACAAACCAAAAATGTGCGATCATTACGATTCAACTGTCGGTAGCATGTTTTTGCTTATAATGTTATTTACTTTAAAACATGATACTCCCAAGGAAATTGGCAAATTGGTTTGACGTCCATTCTGTTGTTCTGTATTAATTATTCACCACCTGAACAGGGGGCTCTGTTGTAAACAAGTGACGCACAACTGGGGTGCATTCTGAGTACCTTTGCCCCAGGTGTCAAAAGCTGCTATAGTCTCTAGAGCGCAAAAACCTACTACAAGGCAGCCAGACTAATGCCCAGTTAAAACAAAGCCAGGGTCCTGCTTTGCAATATCGTACACTGAACGTTTTGAAGAGTCCCAGTTATTCCTCCTTCTATATACATGTATATATCCATGTTAAAACTGACAGCAGAGGGAGGGTAACAGAACAGCTTCTTACAGGTTGACTATGGATAACACTGAGAGTCCAGTCTGACTTACACAGTGTCTATTTGCCGGCTAACCCGCGCGTCAAAAGTAAAGCCTGAATGCCCTCCTAGTTCTAGTTTTGAGTACAATTCGGTTGTATCAGATCATATTGAACTATATATACCTCCATGATCAGGCGAAGGACCACACGAACTGAGTGACTTACCACTTCTAAAGAGCAATCCTCGAAGAGATAATCACACAAAGGTTTACTTGTTTTGAGAATGAAAAACACCAAACTTAAGACCACATTCGTAATAAAATGTGCATTGAGCAGAGACTTGAGTTCCTTGGTTATTCCTCCCATCTTGTTTCAAGACTGTCGTCTGCCTGCCAGTGCCCGACTCTTTAGTCTAATGCAGTCGATAAATAGGGAAAAATAAAATAAATTTTCAAAAAGTAGTGTTTGATACTCTGTTTATTCCGTCAAAAAACTAATATAAATAAAATTTTGCATGATCGATTTAATTATTAACAAATGAATACAGAGTAAACCAAAACGAAACGTAGGAAATTTATCGCTTGTAGTTGACTTCATCAAGATGGCGACTTCCATAGTGGAGCACGTACTTGTGTGTGCGTCGTGAAAATATTTGCTTGAGTGTTTCTGAAGTTGCTGATGCTAAGGTGCTGATCAAAGTGTATCGTAGAATTTTGTACAGTAAGTTATAGTAAGAAATAAGAGTGATGTGGAGCAGTTGCTTTAGTCGATAAAGCAGAGTAACGGCGCTAGGTTGTCAAATTCAGTTAAAGCTACAACAACAACATCATGAAGTGGCAATCAAGACGCGCTTCGATGATCAGTGACTTCGACTGCTGCGCACAAAATTGGGAATTTTGATCAGATATTATGTTCGGATTCTGTTCTTTGAACGAGATCATGCAGGGAATTTGTTAGGAGATACGTTGGGGAAAATCACTTTCCAAATTTTTCTTCTACAGACAGTACTTAAATGATACATGAACGTTTGGTTTTAATTTGGTGTCCTAATATACTAAGGTACGAAAGAGCTTCTAAGCTTTTGGTGGGAGTAAAAACTACAGTTTTTAAAAAAGTTTCCAACAGTCAATTAAGTAGCCTGCTGTTGTGTCATCAACAGTGCTAGCTGTCAAAGCAATTCTGAAAATTTCCGAGCCTTGATGGAAAATACACATAAAATGGATTGGTTATCAAGAGACATTAAATGTGTCTCAAAAATGAAAAGTTTTCTTTCATTTTTTTTTCTTTGCATGATCTTCCCCTAAAAGCATAATCCTTGTTTTCTGCAAATTCCCATTCATAAATCTTAAGAGTTGTGAAGATGTGATTGCTGACCATTGTTTGTTGTTAACCCACTTCTCAGATGCAGAGTCTTCACCGAAAAGCAGAGTCTTCACCGAACTGACATCATAACCTTGGGCAGGTGTTGTACACAGCAACCCCAGCTCTATAAATCTCAAGGATCATACCCTGTCATTGATAATTTCTGTTAAAATCCTAACTTTTTCATTAGCTGGATTTTAAAAACAATTTCTGATATTTTGGGGTTACGCTCAACAAAAAGTTGTTTTAAGGATGGCTCAGTGTTTTTGAAGACACTGGGGTAAAGGCTACAGAACTGTGGAATGTTTATTTACTGTAAATCTTCAATCTTTTAAACCACTAAAACACTTGATTGGAATTTATGGATGCAGTGACTAGATTAACTCTTTTGAGAATCTTCACAGAGGTAAACCAGGGCCTTTGTTGAAGAAAAACAGTTGGCCAGCATTTTTGTCTGTTAAGTGAATTTGGAAATTTGTACAACTGATTAACGTCCATGATTATGTTATGTGTTAGAATCATCTTTGTAATACCTAGTCAGCACTAGGATTAAAGCATAATAACATGGATTAAAGGCAGCTTTTGATTTTGCTTACAGGTTGACTATGCAGTAATAAACAACTATCCTTTCCTGATAAACCAGAACCATGGAGAATCTTTATGACGTACTGCAGTGTAACAAAACTGACTCTGTGGATGTGATAAAGCAGTCCTACCAGAGACTTGTGCGGGATCTGCATCCAGACAAAGTCAATAACAGCTCAATGACAGACTCAGAAAAACTGGAAATGAAGGACAGATACCTGGCTGTAGACAGAGCCTGGAAAATCCTTAGTGATGCGCACTTGCGGCGAGAGTTTGATGTTCGCTGGCAGGAGCGTTGTTTGGCGCAGGAAGGACCGGTCCAGGAAGAAATTTGCTTGGAGGATTTTGACATCGACGAGGAGAGGAATCTGAGGACGTACGACTGTCGCTGCGGTGGTTGTTATAAACTTACAGACATGGACACTAACCTGAGAATGGACGTGGTGTGCTGTGACACATGTTCATTAACTGTCCGTGTTAACTATGACAGCGACATGAACCTTAACTTCTCCTGAACGATGCAGACTTCTCAAACAAGCCTACATGTACATGGCCAGTCATCAGGCATTGTCAAGCTGTGTGTATGGGATATGGACACTGGTATATGCACTTGCGAATTTATACTAGAGACTTTGAATAAATTAGAATACATTTCAAGGAACAAAACCACAGTGATACTGTGTGTAATCTACTGCACATACTGACTATGTTAAATGTGCTGATATAACTTATCAGGATGACTTATGTGGTAGTCAGGGCAAGGAAGACTGAAGTGCAGTTCTGTTTTCACAAGTTACAGTTGGCTGGTTAGCATCAGCAGGCAAGGGGACCTAATACTGGCCTGTGTGGCACATCGTTTGAAATGCTCAGTGACATTGCACAGCTTATCTGCGTCCAGTTCAGTGGGATGATAGTCACAATACTCGTATAATGAAAACAGTTGTTTGAAGTTCAGGGTTCCTAAAGTGGATACTGTCATAGAGTATGTACATTAATATTGCCATATTAAATTCTTCAGTTTTTCATGATATCGCCACATATGCAGCACATCAACCTTGTCATCATGTAGAAGGTGGCACAAATAGAGTGTGTATGTCATGTATGGTTTAGGTCCCAGGTTCAAATCTTGTGTCCTGTCATACAGAAAACTTACTCTCTTTTGCCGTTGATTGTCATATTCCAGTAAAGTATGGCTTGACATTGTTATTATCCAGGCTGCTACAAGGGAACTCTACATGGAATAACATATAACATATAACCGATTCATGGGACTCTGTAGACCCTATTTTTTCAGCCTTTTGAAATGTAAGGCCTTTGGGCCAATGGCTGTGCCACAAGTATTTTTTGTGTGCCACTAAGTAAGGTAACTTATTCATTTCATATGTAACTGTAGATCATATTTCTGAGGTTGTTCATACCCTGTTTGCTCACCTTGTATTAAGTGTCTCTGCTTGACCAATTTTAATACACCCTTGCCATTAGGTGGAATGTGTTATGTTAAAGCGATTTTGTCTGTCTGTCCTTCCGTATTCGTGTCTGGGCTATAACTCCAACAGTTTTCCACATAGAATTTTAAGTTTTGGTGGATACATAGACACACAGGTACCCAAATTTGTCAATTTTCAATATTGTCATGGTAATCAAATAGCCATTTTCCTAATATATACATTTTTGGTGGATACATACATACATACACAGATGACAATGTGTCGCAATTCTCGTTCCTTTCCGCGGATGTCATGGTTACCAGATTGCCATTTTCCTTATATATACTATATAAATAGAAATCATTTCGTGTCTGGGCTACAGCTCCAACTATTTTCCATATAAAGTTTTCATTTTTGGTGGACATATTTGTTCACTTGTGGGCTAGTCAAGGTAACCACATACCTGCCATCAACACCCATAAAGATTCCCCTCAGGGGTTGTTCTCACCACAATGCTGCTGGTATTCTTTTATACATTTCAAACAAATGCATTTGTTGTGGCATATGTTGTGTTCACCTGAACTCTTGTTGAAGGTTGGAGGGTGAGGTTTTACAATCCTTTCACAGGTGCCTAAAACTTTGTGGCTAACCTCTCCATAAGCAATACAGGTTCAGCCACGCTCTGTGTTGTCAGTTGATGATCCATTTAACAGATGCACTCAGGGCTTTGTTTTAAATGTAGTGTTGACATTCAGTGCTAAGCGCATGTAAATGCCTATAAAACTGAGTATCATTGTTGAATGGGGACATCTTTGTTTCTGTTCATTTGAGGGTATTGTGAAGCTCTTACTGCCAAGTGTTGTGACAAATTGATTTTGATTTCATATTTCTTAAATTTACCTATAGTGATGCACCTGCAGATATTAAAGTTGTTCAGCAGGTGAATTAGGACTTTCACCTTAGAAGTCTTTTGTGGTGCGACAAGAAAAATGTTGAAGCAGCATCGTCCCTGATATGATATAAAATGCCCCACTTTATACTTCTGTTGGCATGTTGGTTGTCAAGGGTTACAGACTTACATGTACATTTTCAATGAAATAATTGTCTTCTTGTTTTAAACACGCTGTAATCTGAAAATTCACATGGCTAATAAATGTCTTAAAATATGACCTTTGGTGCTCAGATCTACATTTATCTACAAAAAAAAAAAAAATCAAAATGCTGTTTTACGGTCAATAGAGCTAAAAGAATCTGATAGGCAACCTGAGTAAGGACAGGATTTTATGTCCAATACAGTATTTGTAAATAATTGTTTGGCTCTCCTAGCCAATCAGTCAGTATTTATGAGTAAAAATGACTACACATCATCAGGATATGTTGGGATATACTTGGTTTCTTAAGTTCAATGGTAGTCAAGAATTTTTCCCTCCATACATAACAGTAAGTTCAATAGGTAGAGGAACTTGAATAAATTGCCGGCCTTCGGTTTTCCTCCCTTCCCCCCACTGCATTCAGATTTGCTGATGATGATGTATGGTGCTTTCCCCTCCAAGCTGTCAGGTTTCTCCACCCACTGCATTCGAAGTCACTGATGATAATGTATGGTGGATTCCCCTTCAAACTGTCTGGTTTCTTTCTCCTACTACGTTTAGAGGGGCTGATGATGTATGGTGGTCTCCATATGTCAGTCTGGTTTCCTCCACCTACTTGTGACTGATGATGATGTATGATGGTTTCTCCTATGAGCTAACTTTCTGGTTTCCTTCACCCACTGCATTCAAAGTGACTGATGATGATGTATGGTGGTTTCCCCCAGTCATTCTGTCTGGTTTTGTCCACTTACTGCATTCAAAGTGTTTGATGATGGTGTATGGTGGTTTCTCCTATGAGCTGTCTGCTTTCCTTCATCCACTGCATTTGAACTGAATGATGATGATGACCCTTGGCTATAATGACCGGTTTCTTGTTTATGTTGCTATTCTGATTTTTTTTTTTTCCTGTTTGCCACAACACAATCACATATATAACCCAGTGTGGTTTTTAACCAGAAAGCTTTGGTTACAAACCAGGCTGGGCCAAAAAAAAAAGAAAGCTCAGTACATAACAATAGTGTGTAGCATACAGAGACATAACAGACTATGCATAATCATCACTAGTTATTTGTATACACATGTGAAAGGGCTGAATTTTTCATGTCTTCGTAAATTGATTTGTGCTCTGCAGAGAAGAGGACTTTCCACATTTTCGCTAGATTCCATTTTTTGGAGTCACCCAATGAACAGCTGACTGTCACTTCCGGTGAATGATGAAAGTTTGATCTGACGAAACTTGTGGTTTGCTTTCTTCATACTGTATTCAAGTTCACTGAACCAAAACTACTGAGTGTCCCAACACAGATGAAAACCACGTATAGTTTTGTTTTCAATGTGAGTATTTGTCATTTTTTTTGCATCAAAGGTTAATAGGCCTACTGATCGAAGTGAAAATTACAAATATTCGCGTTCGTTCTTCGTTTATCGCATCGCATGCGCCGCAATGGTAACTTGAAAGTGAAGTGCAATGTGAATCACTTGAAAATAAATATTCCATGAACGCACACTCGTGACTTTGCAGAACGGTGCACACACAAGGCCGAAAAATCAGTACAAGCATATCATGAGAAGAAGACTAAGAACTGTAACATTAAATTCAGTAATACACTTAAATGGAATTCAAACACATGTTCAACCTGCGGATGGTCGTGGGTTTTCCCCGGCCTGTGACAGGTTTCCTCTCACCATAGCGCTGGCCGCCGTCGTGTAAGTGAAATATTCTTGAGTACAGCGTAAAACACCAATCAGATAAATAAATAAATGAGACAAACATCGTGTTAATTTATAGCACAGTTTGATTTGCAGTAGACTGAAACTTAAGAAATGGGGGGAACCCTGAAGACTAGGGTGGTATTTACGTGTTGATTTCCACGCGTTTGACGACGTTAATTTTCCCACAGTGACATGCTTTTACTGATGTTTCATTGGTTCAAAGTGAATGGAGAAATGCTCAATTTACATACAAAGAGAAACGGTGTATACAGTAAGACGTGCTAGCCTCTGTCACATGATACTGTCATACATGATTTCTGCACTCAACTATTCATACACTTCAGAAAGTCATTTCTTTCTTTTTTGTTTTGGCTTCGGACTTCCTAGACTACTCAAGCTGTTATGACAGAATTAGTTTTTAGATGTTTAAGACAGATCAACATGGTGAATGTGCATGTGCGTGAGTCACATGCTTTTGTCATGTGGACTACATCCATCTGTAAAGGGCGTCCATATTTGGCCGGCCCCATTCAGGGAGGCATGAATGAATTGATTTTAGTGGTAACATAGAAAGTTACACGTAAACAAGGACAGCACCCTGTATATTTGGTATATTTGGAATGGGTAGTTGTAACCAACATAATTCAGTGTGAATTGATTTCCAGTTCTTCAGTTTCTACATTGAGCTGGTACACTAGTGTAAATCAGTAGAGAGGTTAAGCTACTCATCAGTGAGACGCAAGTAACACTTGTTCGCATGAGCAAGATGAACTTTGGTTGCTGTGATTGAAAACTGTTAAGCTACTTAAATTACACGAGTTGCGCCCTCCAGGTAAATAAGAGCAATAATACTATATTTTCATGATGTAATCGGTGATATAATCAAGCACAGCAGAATGTTGTTTAAATATTTACGGCTCGAAAGTATACATGAAATCTGTGGCACATACGCTGGTAATCGATATCGCATAAAATACATGCAGTTGTCATATTCAGTTGTGTAAGCCTAATTCTTACTTATTTGCAAATAAAAATCGACACTTACAATAAACGTATTCTTCATGAAAAGCTCATTTTCATTGTTATTTTTCATCCAAACAGACAAAACCACAAATCAGTGTTAAGGTATAAGATGTACCTTAACATCATTACCCTAATTCCTCAACCTATTCACATATGAAAGAGCAACTTTCTGTGCAATTTATGTCCATTTTCTATTTGATTTTGGAGAAAAGACTACATTGGTTGGATTAACCAATTTCAGGGCTTCACAACAAGTATAATCGTATCAGTCTACACGAAATATTACCTTCTGTATATGCTTGTCTAAAGACCTTGCAAACATGTGAAAAGGTTGAAGAATTACAGTATACAGGGGGAGATTCCAGGCTGTCATCCTCAGCTTTTGACTTAAGTCAAAATTTGAAATACAATCGTAAAAAAAAAAGCTTGGGGCTTTAGAAATTAAATGTTTGCCCGCCTCATCAATGTTATGTAAACATAAACTTGTCCAAGTTTCAACCTTCTGTACCAAAAAGTAAGCATCATGAAGAGAATTTAAATTTTGGCTTTAATGAGAAACAACTTTGTGGAATTGGCCTGTGATGTTAAGGTACATCTATATAATACCTTTGTTCTGTGCTGGCCTAATTATTTTCAAACCTGATGCTCAGCTTACCCAGCAAACAAAACAAGGTTTATCTTAAATCCAGGAGATTATACTTATGCATGTTAATTACCTTAGTGAGCAGATGAAGGAAAACTGTGGATATTAAAATCTAAGTCATCAGGCTAATTTAAAGCGAGTTAATTGTATACTGCGATATTGATCACTTCCTTCATATTTTATGTCACCCTACAGATGCACCAATTTTATTGACAAACAATAGATATTATAAAGGGGATTAGTATGGTGTCTGTTTACCGATTTCTGGTTGTAGTCATAAATTCATGTGTATTTAAAGTGAAATCGAGTTGGATGTACTGGTACGGAAATATGTATCGGCATATCCTAGTGTATGCGTGGTGTTGACTGCATTGTGGAAAATTAGGTAAGTATTTATACAGACTGTACAAACAGAATCAAAAGATCAGGAAGAAAGCAACAATGGCATGTAAAGCATATTGTTTGATAAAATTAATGTAACCAGTATCAGTTGAGTGATAAATATTATACATGCGTATAAATAAATAGCTTCTTCATCACCCTTTATATTGCCAGCACTGATAGTGTTTGTTCATCACTGATCACGGTGATAGCCTAAATTGTGATTGTGTTGTGGCAAATAGCTTCTTCATCACCCTTTATATTGCCTGCACTGATAGTGTTTGTTCAGCACTGATCATGGTGATAGCCTAACAACAGCTGTGGAGGATTGCCTGCCACATGTGGTAAGGTGCTCCTTGTACCATAATTCTTCAGCCTTTTCGAAGCTTCGCAAGGTGTTTATCCAAGCATAGTCTGAAGACATAATTCTGTGTAGAATAAAATTATATTTTTTGTGAAACCCATACAATTGCCAATCCAACAAATGTAGTTTTGTCTCCAAATTCAAATGATAAATGTGCTTAAATTGCTCTGAAAGTGGCTCTTTCATGTGAGAAAAGATTCGCAAGGTTAGGGTAACCGTCTAGGCTTGGTCAGATGAGACTTCCTGATAAACAGGTGTGTATGTCCTGATACCAGAATGCAGGCTTTCAATTGCCTCTTGTCGTAGCCAGTTGACAGATATTATATTTATTGATTTATTTGATTCAAGGGTGTTTTATACCGCACTCAAGAGTATTTCACTTATACAACAGCAGTCAGCATTATGATGCTAGGAAACCAAGCAGAGCCTGGGGGAAACCTACCCCCATCTGCAGGTTGCTGCCAGACCTTCCCATGTATGGCCGTAGAGGAAGACAGTATGAGGTGGACTTGATCTTACAGTGACTGCATTGGTGAGAGGCTTCTAGGTCATTACGCTGCGCTAGCGCGCTAACCGACCGAGCTCCCAGCAGATATTATATGTGACTGGTGATATTTGCTGGTCTTGCAAAATAATTTGGGGAATATTTTATTTAGAATAAAAGTTTGCTTGTCTCACCAAACTTATTTATTGAATTTATTTCGTTGTTGTGGTGTTTTATGCTCAAGAATATTTTACTAATATGACAGCAGACAGCTTTATGGTGGGAGGAAGCCAGGCACCAAGTGAACTTCACGAATATATATTTTTAAACATGACATGATTCAAACTCCCAGAAAGTGTCAAAATAGAAGTGTAGAGGATTGAAATGGTCAAAGAATTCGTGTATCGCTAAAATCAACAGCTTATAAGTACAGTTCTCTTAATTACAAAACCTCCCTTATAAGGTCTTCTCCAGGTGAAAACCTATAATGGCTATAAGATTGTTCCCAACTACAGTACAGCCAGATCAGTTGGTAAATTTACCAGAGTTTCATGATAGACACAAAATTGTGCAGGAATATTTGACTTGGGTCTGTGTGACTATGTGTCACTCTGTGTTGTGCTTATATACAACAAAAAAAAAGTTTTTTAAAAACCAATATTGAAAATGTATACATGTATGTGATGAGTCATATGGGTACATCACACAAGGCCTACACATATAAAGGTCTGTATGTTAATGTCTTTCCTTTTAATCTCAAGCCCCTTAATTACACTGTATATCCCCAATTTCACAATCGTTGATCCTATGTTTATCAATTTTTCTAAGCACAAAAACGTGTTTATGATAAGTTTGTGCATGACGAGGGCAATCATGTGTAGCCTTTATATACATGTAGGCATGAACAAGTGATGTAGGCCCTAGGCATATATATACATGTATCCTAAACCTTGCAAGCTGTAAAATGTATTACATATTGTGAGAATATTGCTGGACCTATCAATGTATAATAATTATGAAATACACCAAAGAATGTAAAAATCAAAACCGGAGATTTTTGGTATTTTTGGTAAAAAAAATCTATCTTTGTAGTTTCATTCCAGTTTTTCCTGTTACTTTAGAATGGCCCAAATAATTACTTTCCACAAAATATCAGCCATATGGTCTGTGCAAATGTTACGTTCAAAATCAGTAATAAAGTTAAAAAAAACTATAGGGCAAGTCGCATTATGACTTAAAATCATTTTAACAATTTAAATAGTACAGGTATAAGTCTGTCATTTACAGCTTGAAAATTGATTGCGCGAATAACGCAAGAATAGTAAGCTGGGATAGTAAGCTGAGGATGACGATGTGTTTGATCAGGGTCAGGCAACAGTGGCTGTGGGATACACTGACCATCCCACCGTAATTGGCACAGTATTGATGGTTAGGATCCGGCTCTGCTGTATACACAGTGTTGGGAAGCCCAGGTGGTTAATGCGTTAGAGTGGGACAATGACCCAGGAGAATCTTACCAATGCAGTCACTGTGGGTTAAAGTTCGGTTCAATCTCATTTGGTTTGTATGTGGGAAGGTCTGCCACCAACCTGTGGATGGTCGTGGGTTTCCTCTGACCAGTTGTTAGTTTCCTCTTACCATAATACATATTCTTGAGTATGGCGTACAGCACCAATCAAATCAAATAAAAATATACATGTAAACTGACACTTTTCTTTGAATCTTTGCCAACATTTAAACGTAGTGATTTTTATCAAGACAGTACATACATGTATATACAAAGCAATATGTATTTATTACAATTGTGATGTTTTAGCCATCCATTAAAATTTATATTTCAAATTATGTGAGACATATTTCAATATATTTAAATGGCTATTGAAAATAAGGTAATAATTCAGTTCTGAACACAGAAGTAAAACATATAACAAGAGTTTCTGATGACAAGGATTGCTAATTGCAGAGCAACACTTAACTACATTTCACAAGAGGGCAAATAAAAATTTGGCATGTATTATATTCTACAAAAAGAAAATGTTTCTTTAGATTTGGCAAATTTAATTGTATTTATATTTAGTACAGTTTTAAGCATTAAACATAAAATGAAGAACAAAAATATTATATATACAGCTGTAGGAGCTATTTAAAGCGCCTGTATCATTATATTCTGAATATAACTGTTGATTGTGGAGTTCAGTAGATCAAAGAGATGTAGCACAATTAAAGTTTGAACATTCTGTAAAGTTTCTTACATGACAGCATGTGGAAAACTGTTATTTGTTATCCAGGGAACAAATAGATTTAATCATGTTCACATCATTTATATTCAGATAAGGATATTTCCTTTCCATTGTTTCAAGCATTTCACGCCTGGTGAGGTCAACCATTTCAGTGCCGGCAATGTCCTGTAAGCATTTGTACTTGGTGTACAACATCAGTAACTCTGTTGGCATAGATACAGGATTTCTATCTCCTCGCCTTTGGATAGCTTCTTGAAGAGTTTTATCCAAGCTGTTTATGTGAACATCATAAAAGAGCACAGTGTTTGGAGAAAAGGAAGACTTCTGGGAATAGGACATGTCCTGAAAGTGAAGTTGTGTGGCATACATGCTATTGGTCAAACCAAAATACTCTTTTCTTTCAGCCAATGGTTGGTCCTTTTTCTCTTGACCTCTGTCACCTTCAAGAGAAGGGTTGTTTGATTGGCTAATGAGACTTATACTTTCACTTTTACTTTCAACAAATACTTCACCTGAATGGGATTTTAGTTTTGACAGAATTGCCAGTCCTTTCTGGACTTCCTCAAGGGCTCGTTCTACGTCACCAAGCTGCCACGTTATGTAAGCAGAAATAGCTGCAGATTTGGGATTGCCTTCATTCTGAGCCATTAACGTGATCATTTTTGTTTTAAAATTGTTTCTGAGCACTTTCAGTACTTGTTCATCCGGGATATGCCTTGGTAACAGGGCATAATGGAGCCTTACCATTTGGTTTCTCCTCTTCATTAAGTCTGCCTCATTAATACAGTGTTGTGTAAAGTTTGGATTTGCCATCCAATTGTAGGCTGTTCTTGGATCAGGGGTTATTCTCAAAGCGAGGTTTAACAGGAAGTCAAGATGGAGCTGTTCAGTTTTCCCTGACTGTTTTTTGGCGCGACTGTCTTCAAGTCTACTCATACCCTGACTCTGTGAAGACTGGTTATTGACATATTCTTGGCATAAATCTGTAAATATGTCATATCTGCCCAAAATGAAGTAATACTCAGCAAGATTCTGCAGAAAACACATTCGATCAGTTGAAGACAAGATATTTCCTGTTCTGCAGTGTCTGAAAACTTCAGCAAAGATTTCTTTGACACAGATTACAGTTTTCCCCTGAACACAACATGGCATCAAAGCAATGAAGCCCTGGAGAAGGTGCTGGCAGAGATTTGCCCTCAAGTCCTCAACTTTGACCTTGATGGTCTCAATGTCATTTGAATCAATGTGGTCTATCAAATTGTGCTCAGGGATGAAGTAATGAGGTATGTTTCTGACAGAGAGAGACTTAAGGAGAGAATCTATCAGACCAATTACACAGTCAGCCATGTTGGATTTATGCCAGGTGTTTTCTGGTATCTGTTCACATTGCCAGAACATTAGGGTCTTCAGATGATAACTGGATAGCACAGCTGGTTCACACAAGCTGGTCTTGAAGAATGTTTTCACAATCAAATAACACTTCCTTTGAACATCAGACAGTGACCTTGCCAGGCTGACTTCGGCTTGACTAAAGGACAACCTCCACTCGTAGTCAGGATGAAGGCTTTTGCTATGGCTGACTGGAACAACCAAACAACCACTTTTCAAGATTTTGTCCACTAGAGCAGGCGATGGCCAGTTACCAGGGCGATCTCTTGACTGCCAATGAGTTGCCATTGGAGGCCATTCTGGACAAGCTATAGCATCCACATTGTCCGTATCATACTGCCCCCCAAAAGTACATGTAGAGGTGGTGAAGGCTGGTCCATTTTCCACGCCCTGTCTGTTTTCATGCTCATGAACACAGCTTCGTAAGCACTGTATTTCTGTTTTACCTGGGAGAACCAATGGTAGAAACGTGCTCATTTTATCACATTCTTCATGTCCACAAAACTGACAGGGACCACGCGGTTGTGGCTGACGAAAAACCAGTTCCAGAATAACATATCCAGCATGGGTGCTGGAAAGCTGTACCATTTGGAAAATAGCCAAGTATTGCTCTTTGTTAGGAATGTCAGAGTCTTCTAGGGATTTTGATGTTACCAGAATCTGTTTGTTGATTTTAACGATGTCTAAATCTGGTGAGGTGATAATTGCAGGCTGAACAAGAATGGCAGTCTCCTGATATATTTTATAAGGAAGGGCTAACCATTCTGCATAGCTTCCACAGGCAGTATGTGAATAGTGTTCAGATTTTATACTGTGGACAGTATCGGTTGAGGCTAACAGCATTTGGCGATGTGGACATTGCTGTAAATTCTCCGGCAAGGGCAGATAATGCTGCAGAACAAAGGACAGGTTCTTGTTGTCACCTGAACTTAGTACGTTCATCCTGATTCTGGATCGCTCCTCCACAGATGCCAGTATTTTAGGCCACTGGGCAGGAATTTCCAAACGTGTGTATTGTGACTGACCCAAATCTAAAAAGTTTAAAGAGAAATGGAGAAGAAAATAAGACATTAAGTAAATATTCCAGAGTTGACTTTTTTTGGCTTCACTTCATAACCTTTGATGTCTGATGAAGTACTATTAACATTGCAGCATTTTTTTTTCTTTTTACCTGATTCTACCAAAGCTATGGTTCTTGTATTGAATTTACCACCAGAATAAAGCAAAAACTGAGGTAAATTGACAAGAGGCAAAATTTCACCAATTCACCGTCTAACCATTTATGTACTACTTTTCAATTTATGAATTTAATTGCGTTTTTATGTCATACTTAACAGTGACACATAGGACCGGTTAGTTATATGCATGGGTGAGGGAAAGTGTGCAGAATTCTGGGGATATCAGGCACATTAAAATTGATCTATAATTGTAAAGAAGGTAGTGGTTTAATAGAACTTATCACTTGCTTCATCGATGAGGTGCCTTCAACAGATGACTGAGTCTGTTTAAATACAGTGACGTGCCTGTAACAGATGACTGATCTTACAGATGGTGCCACTAGGCTAACTAGTGCGATAGAGTATCTAGGTAGGGATTCAGATATATAGATAGCTAAGGCCAGTTGAAGCGCCATTTCTGGTGTCTTAGGGCTGGCTTTTCTTTGAAAACACTTTATAACTTACAAATATATCAGCACTGAATCTAACCTGTAATACGTGTGGCTGTATGGAACTGTGTAGATGTGTCCATACAAACTAACAACCTATCGATCTGGAGGTTAAAATATGTTACGTCATAACTCACCGGTCTGCCTGTCCCTCTGAAACTGAATCCTTAGCAGAGATCGCGTTTCCCATGATGCACTGCGCAGGTCACCTGCTCAATACTGGTTTATGTTAGAATGGTTCACGGAGTAGTACTCAGTATTAGGCTTAGGGTAGATTGTCAAATTGTCGTATTTGTGAGAACAGGTAATGTTTCACTCGTGCAGAACAGCTATTTAGGATAGCCATTGAAGGTGCTCTGTGTGGGGACGTACTTGGCCCCACCCCATTTGCTGGTTTCTTTTCCTGCAGTAAATTACCTAAAAATTCCCCCCCCCCAGAAATTTTATATTAAAGACAAATACACATGTAACTGTCTTAGATTTTGCATTTGATGCTGTCTCACATTTTTCCAGTAAGATGCCGGCTCATCTTCCAAACAAACCTCAATAGCTTTGTATTTTAAAGATCAGTAAGCTGTTAGGAAGCGTTAAGAAGTTTAATATTTAACTTTTTGGTCAAGGACCTAATTTTAGATAAATTACTGTAAATTTACATAAT
Source organism: Liolophura sinensis (assembly GCF_032854445.1). Lineage (NCBI taxonomy): Eukaryota > Metazoa > Mollusca > Polyplacophora > Chitonida > Chitonidae > Liolophura > Liolophura sinensis. The sequence goes on along the minus strand of NC_088304.1, from coordinate 5,649,515 downwards.
AACAGACATACAAGTCTAAAGCTGAGATTCCTTACATGTGGTAGCGGTATACGGTACGCGGTATGCGGTACGCGGCAAAAAATCAAAATAGTTAAAATAAGTTGCAATGATTCCATAGGTACGGTCGCGGATCCATTTTTTCATGCGGAAACGTATACGGCAAAATCAATCGCACCATGTAGCGATCGGTGCGGTATGCGTTTTCAAAACCGGGACAGGGTACCCCAAGAAATGACGTCACTGGTGGGGTGTTTCCCCGACAGGTGGTCGGAACTTGTTTAAATTGTTCTCTGGTTAGACGAAAGTACTGTTGGAATTTTTCTCCATCCAGCTGCAATTCCGAGACCAAGTTATGGAAAGCTCCCTGCTGAGCTCTTTGCCGCAAAATACTGTGGACCCACCATCGGTGTTTTCTCTTTTTACGCTTCTTTACTTGCAACAAACTTATATGACATTGCTATTATGGCAAGGTCTGAATCTTGCTCTAAAGCCACACGTCGTGAAATGGAGGAATGCGACATGTTTGCTCTGATAAAAACGCACCATGAATGAAAGAAAACGCATAGGTTACCGCATAAATGAATCAGAGAAAGCGCATACCGCATACCGTATCCGTGTACCGCGTGCCGTATACCGCAAACCGCATACTGCGTATATGGAATCTCAGCTTAAGGGCTGCATACTTATACTCAAAAAGTGCATTTTTATAACATTGTTATATTATATGGTGTACAGAGGAGACCGTCTCAGTGGCGAAATGAGACCTGGAATCAAACCTGGGTCCACCAATGCGGTCGCTGTGGGAAGGTTTTCCCACAACCTGCGGATGGCGGTGGGTTTCCCCCCGGGGCTGCCTGGTTTCCACCCACCATAATGCTGACTGCCGTCGTATAAGTGAAATATTCTTGAGTACGGGGTAAAACACCAATCAAATAAATAAATAAATAAATCAAACCCGGGTCAAGTCATACGAAGGACTTTAAAATTGATTACTGCCTTGGCATTCAGTAATGAGAGGTTAAAGCGAGGTGACAGCACTGATTGCCCAGTGTCTTTATAATGTGACTGATGTCTCCACATGATACATATACTTCAGTGACGGCATGTACTCACACCTAATGGTTCCTCATTGTCATGTGACTTGTTAAAGGGATACAGAATCGTTTCTGATTGGCTGGTGTGAGAGATACACAAGTCCAGGCTGTGTCCAGCTTGAGCTGGACACATCTAGGTATGGCAGATTTATTCAGGCATGACCAAAGCTGGAGGGTTCACCCAAGGGTTTTTTTTTTATCTTTACTGTTAGCCATCAGCATATATTCTGTAACCCTTTAAGAACAAGTAAACATAAAAGTCCAGGCATACATACCTGTACTGTACAGAGATTCTCAATCAATCACTTTAGATCGTCCTCTTTCATTTTACAGCTCTAAATTAGGAATTAAAATCAATAATATACTGTTCGAAACTCAAAGAAAACATAAGGCATTTATCAGATTGTTTTGAAGGCGATACTGAAGGGGTTTTGGCATAATTATATAGTAAATTTTTTTGAGTGTACTTAAACAGAACCTAAACTTGAGCCATGCTAAAACATGTTTAAAAGGAACAAAAAATAGATACAGTATCCATCCAGATTGTGATTAAGTCATGCACATTAAGTCAGTCATTTGGTACAAATTTTTGAGCTATCTGCACTATCTGCTTTTCAGCATAATCACTTCAGATTTGCAATATTGGAGCTTTGCTGTGAACAGGAATTTGAGAGTCACGTTGTCTGTCTGGCCGAGAAAAGGCAATAGTGCACCTCAGTGAAATATTATTGACTGAATTTCTTCCATTAATGGGGTATGTAAACAGCTACTCACTTTCTGCACAAAACAAATACATGTACAGCAGAAAATATGCATTGTTCAGCTGCAAAGTGTTCGCTCAAACAGCACATGTAGGTAAACTGAACAGTGTTTATTATAAATGTAGGTAAACTGAACAATGTTTATTATAAATGTAGGTAAACTGAACAATGTTTATTATAAATGTAGGTAAACTGAACAATGTTTATTATAAATGTACTGTAACAGCTTCGACAATCAAATGACCAATAAGAATAAAAAGCATTTATGGAGTGAGCATCATGAGGAAGCGTATAAAGTGACATACATTGTCCCATTCAGTATTTCTCTTTCAAAGAAAATGCCTTTAGAAGCTCCTTATTAACAACTTTCCTTGCAATGCTACTGGATAATGATCAGTAGATCTAAGAGATGTAGAACAAAGTTTGAACATTTTGTAAAGTTTCTTACATGACAACTTGTGGAAAACTGTTATTTGTTATCCAGGGAACAAATAGATTTAATCATGTTCACATCATTTATATTCAGATAAGGATATTTCCTTTCCATTGTTTCAAGCATTTCACGCCTGGTGAGGTCAACCATTTCAGTGCCAGCAATGTCCTGTAGAGCATTTGTACTTGGTGTACAACATCAGTAACTCTGTTGGCATAGATACAGGATTTCTATCTGCTCGCCTTTGGATAGCTTCTTGAAGAGTTTTATCCAAGCTGTTTATGTGAACATCATAAAAGAGCACAGTGTTTGGAGAATAGCTGAAGTTTTGAGGATCATAGATTTCAATTTGTGGGCCTTCCGTGTGGAGAGTGAGATTTAAACCTGCTTTAGTTTCAGCCAATGATGGGTCTTTTTTGTCATAAGCACCATCACACTCAAGAGAAAGTTTTTTTGATTGACTGATGAGACTTTTACGTTCACTTTCATTTTCAACCAATCTTACATCACCAATAGGTAAGTGAAGCTGAAGTTTTAAAGATGCCGTCAAAATTGACAATCCTTTCTTGACTTCCTCAAGGGCTTGTTCTACGTCACCAAGCTGCCACATTGTGTAAGCGGAAATAGCTGCAGATTCAGGATTGCCTTCATTCTGAGCCATTAACATGGTCATTTTTGTTTTAAAATCTTCTTTGATCACTTTTATGAATTGCTCATCTTGAACATACCATGGCAGTAGGGCATAATGAAGCCGTACTGTTTGATTTCTAACCTCTGCAAGGTCATCCTCGGCATAGTCATGGGAAAACTTTGACCCTGTCACATAGTTGAACGCTGATATTGGGTCAGGGGCTATTCTTAATCCCATGTCTAGCAGAAATTCAAGGGGCGGATTTTCACTCTTCCTTGCTGGTCTTTAATAGGCTGTTGCTGATTTTCATCTCTTCTGTGTCTAATTTTAAAGCACTCTGCATACAAGTCTGCAGATAGTCGATATCTGCCCAAGATGAAGTAATACTGGCAAAGCCTGCAGAAAACACATTCGATCAGTTGAAGACAAGATATTTCCTGTTCTGCAGTGTCTGAAAACTTCAGCAAAGATTTCTTTGACACAAATTACAGTTTTCCCCTGAACACAGCATGGCATCAAAGCAATGAAGCTCTGGAGAAGATGCTGGCAGAGATTTGCCCTCAAGTCGTCAACTTTGACCTTGATGGTCTCAATGTCATTTGGATCAATGTGGTCTATCAAATTGTGCTCAGGGATGAAGTAATGAGATATTTTTTTGACAGAGAGAGACTTAAGGAGAGAATCTATCAGACCAATTACACAGTCAGCCATGTGGATTTATTCCAGGTGTTTTCTGGTATCTGTTCACATTGCCAGAACATTAGGGTCTTCAGATGATAACTGGATAGCACAGCTGGTTCACACAAGCTGGTCTTGAAGAATGTTTTCACAATCAAATAACACTTCCTTTGAACATCAGACAGTGACCTTGCCAGGCTGACTTCGGCTTGACTAAAGGACAACCTCCACTCGTAGTCAGGATGAAGGCTTTTGCTATGGTTGACTGGAACAACCAAACAACCAGTCTTCAAGATTTTGGTCCACTAGAGCAGGCGATGGCCAGTTCCCAGGGCGATCTCTTGACTGCCAATGAGTTGCCATTGGAGGCCATTCTGGACAAGCTATAGCATCCACATTGTCTGTATCAAAGTTGCCATATGTCTCTGAAGGAATCGAGGTAGTGAATGCAGGCCCTTTTTGAAGACCCTCTTCATTTTTTGGCAACCGAACGTGGCTCCTTAAACACTGTATTTTGCTTCCATCCTCCAATCCAAAGAGAAAAAAGTTCTCATTTTGTCACAATTTCCTTTTCCCGCAAACTGACAGGGACCACTGGGTTGTGGCTTTCGAAAAACCAGTTCCAGGATAACATAGCCAGCATGGGTGCTGGAAAGCTGTACCATCCGAAAGACGGCTTGGTAGTCATCTTTGTAGCACTCTTAAAAGCAATTTGCTATTACAAGGAGGCCTTATTGACAGATACTATGTCCAGGTCTGGAGTGCAATGTATGGTTGGCTGGATAACAATACGTGGACTCATCATAAGCTTGATATGGAAGTGCCAACCATTCTGCTGTGCTTCCACACATAACTTTGTCATAGTATAAAGGATTTTGATGTTCCACTGTTTCTGTTGAGGCAATCTGCATTGCACGAACTGGACAATTTCTCCCAGTCCGCAGGCAAGGGCAGGTAATTCTGCAGAACAAATGTCAGATTTTCAAAATTGTCTGAGAGCTCTTCAGCCATTTTCAGGGCCTACAGGATTTATACATCAACTAAGCTGTTTGTGTCCTATGATTTGAATACAGCTAACCAGTCCAAATCTGAAAAAAAGTGTTAAGTTGAAAAGGTAAAAGTTTTGTTTATATGTTTAAGAGTTGGGGTGGCTTGCACATCTTTGTTCATCCCTTGTGACATGTTTACATTACATCCTCTGTGGCACATTTGCACATCCATTCCATACCAATCTGCTGATTGGCTGCTGACATACATGTAGATCCCCTGTTGTGTATATGAACACAGGTGCACACATGGACCCAGACATGCTGTACATGCAGATATATATACTTACATTGTGTATGTACGTCTGTATGTATGTATGTTTATTTATTTATTTGATTGGTGTCTTACGCTGTACTCAAGAATATTTCACTCATATGACAACGACCTGCATTATGGTGGGAAGAAAGCGGGGTAAAACCCAAGACCCATTCTCAGGTTGTTGGCAGACCCCCCCACGGCTGTACGTACATGTATGTACATTTTATTTTATATTTGCGTATGTACATACATGATGTATGTATGTATGTATGTATGTATGTATGTATGTATGTATGTATATGTATGTATGTTATATGTATGTATGTGTATGTATGTATATGTATTTACGTATGTACATACATGATGTATGTACATTAATGTATGTCATACTTGTCAATTCTGCAATCATATGACGATCAAGGAGTCAGTAGGGGTGTGTACATGTACTGTGTCTACTTGCTTCTTGTGGCAGGGTGCAGCTGCCACTGAAGTATCATGCCAGACACTAGATATGACACACCACCCAGACACATTATGCTGACACCGGCCAACCAGTTCTGTTTCCTTGCTCTCACCTCTCAGTGCTGAGTGCCAAGTCTTTGGTATGATCCGACATGCGCTTGATCTCGGGTCTCGCGACTTTCAGGCCAATGCTCTAACCTGTAGGCCCCTGAAGAGTTCCTTATTTTATGAGAGAAGTGAGCTGTTTGTGACTATAAGTGGTTTAAGACATGTACGTATGATTTATCTTCAGCCCTAAAACAGGATATTTCTTTGAAGCTTGTCCAAAGTTTTCTATTCTGCCCCATTTCTGAAAATGCTAAGTTTGTTTTTTTTGTTGTATATATTTTTTCACATCTACCCCAATTCCTCAAACTTTTCGAATATGAAAGAGCAACTTTCAGCGCACTTCATTCACATTTTTCATTTGATTTTGGAGACAAAACTTCAATGGTTGGACTGACCAGTTTCAGGGCTTCATAAACAGTATAATTTTATCAGTCAACACTGATTACTGCCTTCAAAATATGCTTGAATAAACACCTTACAAACATGCGAAAAAGTTGAAGAATTACAGTACATTTATAATCATAAAGAGCCATTTAAAGGTTTTAGGCTGCAGATAAATCTTCCACCTGTCAACTTTTGCTGCGTTTATACTCTCCTGCCTATATGAGCAATCTAGCTAGCTATACATACCTCCCGGAACAGCTGTCACCAACACTCTCTGCACGCAGGCAGACAGATTTTAACATGGGTTAATCTGAAAATTGAATTATAACTCCTTCCATCCAGCAATGGCCTATGGCAATCTTCCAATATAAACAAGAGTCACACAGAGCAGTTTTAGGGGTATGTAATGTAATACTGTAGTTACATGCTTCCTGTCTAGCTTTGACAGATTAGTCCTCTATGTGCCTTTGTCTGTATATGTAGCAAGACAGACATGTTTCCAGGATCCAGTTCACCAAAGCTGTGGCTGTTACATCAGGCCTTCCCATCTAGGCAGTTCTAACAGGGTTCCTGGAAGTCTAATTTCTCATAAATGTGACTAGCCAGATATTTCCCCTCTCAGGAAATGCCTGCACTCACTGGATGTTTTACTGCTGGCTGGGATGGCCCTCAGTGGCTGGGGGTTGGGGAATGGGGGAGGGCACTGGAACTACTCTGCCTGCCCGCAGACATGATTTTCAGTACTTACCATTATGAAAATAATGACCCCCATTTAGGACTTTGCGTAATGATGCTTTTTTATGTATTTAGACTTGTTGATGCAACTCTTCCTAGAGTACTTAACCTATTTGCATGAAACTTAGCACATGTTTTCCCTATCATTATACATGTGCATGCATACATTTAATAACAATAATTAATTCATAATTCCTCCTGTTCAGGTGCTTAGTGCAATAAGGATTTTAATTTATGCCCATGCCAATTTGTTGATGGAACTGCTCTCAAACTACTGCGATGATGTTGATGAAACTTAATATTTGTTTTACATGTACCTATAATCTGACCTTGTGCATGCTTAAAAAGTTTAATGGCAGTGGGGTAGTTTTTATAATTACTTTCATTTAGGACTTTGTGTACTAGCACTTTTCCATGTAGACCCTATACAGATTTTCTCCATGTAACTCTTCCTAAAATACTGACCCTTTAATAGCAGGCATCTGCCTTATCATTGAAATTTGCTTGCTTAAGTTGCTTTATTTACAATTGGGTAATTATTTTCATAATTACTACTGTTTCAGGCACAGTGTAATCATGGATTTTGATGTACCGGTACACAGATTTCATCACACCATTTTGTCTGAAAATTGTGTATATCTTTTTTATCATCCAAACATCTACATCCTTAATAATAATGACTGATTCCTATTTTTATTTTCATTTTATTTTCTTTTTATTTCTGTTGTTCTTGGAAATGTTGGGAAAGGAAGGGGAGTATTTCAGACATCCAGATTCCAGTTAGACTTCTATTTTTAGACCGCATTTGAGGGTTGTGCTACAACGTACATTTTTGCAAAAAGGAATTTTACCAGGATGTTTCTGCTACACTCCAATAGACAAAGTGAAAGTGATTGTGACTCATTCGGCCGTCAGAAACTGGTTGTCTGACCTGCTTCAGCAAATGGCATGGTTCTCGACCACCGGAATGCTACATTACCCTGTTGTTGTGGTTATAACTACTTGTACTGGTAATTACTTATTACAACAGGATTTCCTTCAATAGAGCAAGTAAATAAGTAAATATGCAGGCTTTAGTCATTTACTACATGTACGTTTAGCAATACTGTTTTTCTCACAGGTCAGGATTGAAAATGCAATTCCGGTACCACATTTTGGATATGATACACTTTTCTTGGCCATTTTGGCTCTGTAAATTGTGGATATTTTAGGTTATCTTTCTTTTTTATGTGCTTTTAATATACATGTTTGACTACTATAAGGCATGAAAACTTTGGTCTAGATCTGTTGACAGTATGAAGTGCCATATATTATTGAACTGTCATCCACAACAGCCATGTTTGCCATCTGCACAGTGTAAAATTCAGTGATGACCTTAAACCGAACATAAAACTGATGTACATAGCACAGGTAAAAAAACTCTTGTGTGTGGCATTATAAGCTTAAACAACAATCAAATACATTAATAAGGAAATAAATAAATCCAGAAATTTTGGGATGAGACCTTTGTACTTGATGTTATTGAAGAAAATAAATCAGATAAAAAGATCAAATAATAAGTTCTGTCTATCACTTTATTTTGACTTCAAGCACCAGAAAGCTGTAAAAATTTGTATATGAATATGTTCTTAATACATGCATAAAGAGAAAATCAATTTCAAGAAGCAAAACAATCAACACTTAATGCCCAAGGTAAAGATTATATGTTGTTGCATTTGGTTTTTGCTCATTTGATTCCCAGGTAGTTGTAAAATGTCTTGTGAATTACATGATGGGACCATGTATACTGATATCACAATTAGCATACAGTTGATATTTAATAAAGATGTACAGATGTTTATTTTCAGATTTGTGCATACATATAAACACATATTTGTAACATTTGAACAGTAGCTTTCTTTTTTATTCTTTTAACGAATAATAAATGAATTAAGCATGTTTACATATATCGTGACAAGGGCTCCTTTTATCATTGAATGTAATGTTCATTGTTGTATGTCTGTAACTTTGGGAAGGTGTGTGTGGGTGGAGGGGCTCTGTGGCCAAGGTTGTAAAGATGCCAAGGTGGTTATCTTGTCAACGCAGCGCAGGGACGCAGGAGCCTCTCACCAGTGCACTACTGCAGTCACTGTGAGTTCAAGTCAAGCTCATGCTGACTCCCTCTCCAGCTGTACATTGAACAATCTGCCAGCAACCTGTGGATGGTCATGGGTTCCCCCGGGGTAAGGGGGTAGATCCAAGGTCAATCCTGGCCGGGTCACACCTAAAACTTTAAACAAGAAAGTTGTAACTTCCTCGCTTAGCATTCAACATTAAGGGGCTGGTGCAACAACTGGTTGACTGGTATCAGTATAATGGCTCAGGCAGGTCGGCTTACATTGTACTTGTATTTGGTAAATCGTCTCAGTGAGGCAGCACTAGATAAAAGATTAGTGGAAATCCGTCCTGCAACAAGGACGCACATTACATGCACTCTAAGGATTCCTTTGTTGTCATATGACTGAAAAATTGTTAAGTATGACATTTAACCCACAAACAATCATACACTGCCCCAGGCTGTGCAGAGTTTCCTCCCATCATAATGCTGGCCAACCTCGTGTAAGTGAAGTATTCCTGTGTACGGCATAAAGCACCGATCAAACTAATAAATGAATTAATACTGCGTGAAAATGTTGGTAAAACCTAATAATTATGTCTAAATCACATACATGTTGCCAACAACATACACTGCATGATGGTATAGGCAACCGTTTGTCTGCTGTGAAATGACTCAGCATATGCATATAACTTGTATGGGAGTAAGTTCCGTGAGAAGATAAGCACATGATACTGTAGATAAATACTTGTTCTACTCGGTTGCCTGTGAATATACCCATATATGCACTTTACATTGTCTGGCATGGCCTAATTTGAAAACCCTCATGTCAGTGGTGTACATGCAGCTGTATTATTTTATTGTGAGTATCGGCATATAAAAAATTTAGTTAACTAGTTATTTATTTTGTTGTTGAAGATTGTAATCACAAACATTTTTTCACTTATATAAAACAGTCAGTTTTGTGAGCGGAGGAAACTGGAGTAAAAAAAACTGCCGCTGTGAGTACAAGCTGGAAAACCTTACTTCAAGCCGTAGTCATGTGTGTGCCATTGACAGTTATTTTCTAGCCTGCTCCCTCATTGGTCCCTCATTAATCAAATGAGCAAGGGCAACTGTATTCAATGTATACATGTTAGCCCAAAATTAATGTGTTGTCAGTGTTCAAATTAATAACAATGCTGAAAATAAAATTACCCCTAAATTAAAATACTGTTCCTTGTCTTGTGTCTACTTTTCTACTTTGAATTTTTACTACCTCTTCTTCTTCATACGTGAAATGCTACTGATAGATGTTCAATGGCTGGCTCAGTCTAAATACAAGTGTGAAGCACGAAACAAGCAGGATGTCCCTGCAACATAGCTGCCTTATTACAACATACTACATGTACTTCAGTGAATTTGATGACTTTCCACAACTACACACATAGACAGTAGTGTTTAACATAGGTACATGTAAAAGTACTTATTTATTTTTTTGATTAGTGTTTTATGCCATACTCAAGAATATTTCACTTATACGACTGTGGCCGGCATTATGGTGGGAGGAAACCAGACAGAGCCCTGGGAAAGCCCACAACGATCCGCAGGTTGCTGAAAGACCTTCTCACTTACGACCAGAGAGGAAGTTAGCATATGAGCTGATGTACAAGTACATGTAACTGTACATGTATAGCATACAATCCTGGTCACAAAAAAATTAACATATCTGTTTGCAATAATTGACAGTATTTTCATTCTAACATTTGGTTCTCTGCGACTGATTTATCTTTTGATTTCAGGAAAGTTTGTTTGTAATAATGACAGCTGGTTACATGTATGCTTAGTATGGCCAGTATAAAGTCTTCAACAGGCCTACATCACTTATATGGAACTTGTTACCTACTGGTATACACTGTATCTTGATATAGGTTGTGCTTTAATTATGACCAGTGGATGTTCCTGGGTTTCTCCCAGGCTTTGCTCGATTTCCTGCCACCAGAATGCTGGATGATGGCCGCCGTCATGTAAACCAAATAAATATATATATATATTTATTTATTATGGTACTTTCTTTTTGATGTCAGCAATGACCCAAAATGGATGTAAAAGATAGCGGGGAAGATGACTTGAAGAAAACCCCTCCAACATGCTGCCAAAAGCTGAAGAGTTGTATCACCTTGACACCAGAGGGAGCCACCCCCATCAACTACAAAGTTATGGCCCTTTGTATTCTGGCTTTGGTAAGTTTAATAAAATTTGTGACTGTTGTGTCTGTTGAGTAGAAGAACATATCATCAATCATCAATGATAGGCAATATTTTAAAAAGTGACTGATGTGCAGTAGTGTATAAATATTTACTGAATATGTGTAGCAACCATATTTTATGAACACATAACCATGTATATTTTTTTCAGGATTTGTTAAAGTAATTTTTGCAAAAATTTAAAATTATAATTCACCAAAGAGTCTGAATAAATCCTTCTGTACCAGTACCTACATTAGTAGTATCTTTTGTTACAGTTTTCCAGCTCTTTGACGATAACCTTCCTGTTTCCCTTCCTGCCAGAAATGATTTTGGTGAGTCATTTAAAATTTGAGCTCTTATACAATATATATGTACTTTATATTCTGTATACAGATATATTCTTTATTAGGGAACTATGGTGGTGTAGAGAAATAATCTGTACAGTTTTGTTGACACAGAAAAATCATCTTTGCTCTCATTTTCGTAATATTTGTATTCCACTGAAAAAGTGCTTTGGAGAAAAGGTTGAGGATGAGTTGAAGATACATTAAATATATTTTTATATGTATTCTTTACGTAAATATAATACTGTTTTATACTTTTAAGTTGTATATGGTGACCTTGAATATGCTCAAATTTCGTTTTTAGTTTTGACCAACTTACTCATTTGCTTGATCCTGAGAGTTGTGCTGGTCTTAGACAAATGTTTTATTTATGATTTTTTGATTTATTTATTTATGTATTTATTTATTTGATTGGTGTTTTATGCCATACTCAAGAATATTTCACTTAAACGACGGTGACCAGCACTATGGTGGGAGGAAACCAGACAAAGTCTGGGGGAAACCCACAACCATCCGCAGGCTGCTGGCAGGCAATTTGAGGTTTGTTTGGAGGGTAGTTTGATAGGCAACTGGATAAATGTAAATCTCAGCACCAAAAGTAATATTTCTACATGCCAGCAGCTAGTAGATGCTTGTGTGTTTCTCCTGGGATTTGTTGCCATTGTATGAGTGAAATATTCTTGAGTATGACATAAAACTCCAAATAAATAAATAAACAAACAACAGTAATATTTGATGGCTTATTTACCTCTAAAATGCATTTTTGGGGTCCAGTTATTTTGTATATGTTTCTATATTGCTGCTGTTTACTTGATATTATTAATAGATACATGTGTAACATGTGTACGAATTGAAGGTATTGTTTGGTAGTTTGTTTGGTGGTACATCTGGTTCTAAGGAGAGGTATTTTACAGTGCCACATCACAATCACTATCATCATTTGAATCTGTTTTTTACCTCAAAGATCCCTCCCAGACCTAATCCAAATGTTTCCATCATTTTTGCTTTGAATTGAGCATAATGCATTTTAATTTCTTCCTTATTTTGTTGTTCTGTAGAGTTTTGGGTATGCCGAAGAAGAGAAAGGTTATTATGCCGGGATAGTCGCATCAGCCATGTTTGCGGGTCGAGCGTTTGGGAGGTAGGGAAATCTGTCTAGGCTTGGCTTCGGTAAGGCGTCTCAATGAAGCGGCACTAAAAGAGCAGTGGAAATCCGTCATGCAACAAGGAGGCACATTACATACACCCTAAGGAATCCTTCATCGTCTTATGACTGAAAAATTATTAAGTACGACGTGAAAGCCCAAGCACTCACTGAGTTATAAAATAATATTTGTCAAATGACAAATTGCACCATATAAATACGGCTTTAGAGAAATGTTCTTGAGTATACTTGTAGTGTAAAACAATAATTAATTCAAATATATAATTAAAAATAGCAAAGTGAAATATTTCTGTGCATGACATAAAATACTCATCAGATAAATAAATGAAAAATAAAATTGAATAAATTAATGTACATGTACACCGAGTACATTACGTCATATATGTTCATTTTTTGTTTTTTTGGGGGGGGAGGCGATGTTTATGGTGAAAAATGGTGACCGTTCCTTACCAACACAAGCAAGTTACAAACTATATAGAAAACATCGTTCTCTGCTATTACACTATGCAGCACTTTACAAACACAACTGTAGAGAAAATTAAACATGATGTATGATGGATTTTGTACAACAAAAACAAGACGATTACACTGCTGGTCTTGTTTTAGTAGGTTTAATAAGTACCTCATTTAGACGTCAAACCCTAGAATAATAATGTAAGATGTTTGAGTCTTGTTCAGTCTGATTTGGCTACAGCCATGGCTGATACTTAAGCTGTCTAGGAAAGTCTGATGATTTTCTCTGTGTTCTTACCTGCTTCCTTTTGTCTGTCAGCAACCTGCGGATGATCGTGGCTTTTACCCGAGCTCTGCCTCCTACCATAATGTTGGCCACCGTGGTATTGGTGAAGTATTCTTGAGTACAGCGAAAACACAATCAAATAAATAAAATAAATAAATATATATATATTTTTTTGCAATTGTATGTCTTTTTATGACTATGCAAAATTGTGTTCTTTTTCTCTTCTAAAGCTACTTCTGGGGCTGGCTGTCTGACAAGAAAGGGAGACGACCCATACTGATAATCACGATTATAGGCAATGGCATCTTTTCTCTGGCATTTGGCTTCTCACGCAACCTTACCCAGGCCATTGCCTTCAGGTTCCTGACTGGCTTGTCTAATGGTGAGTGACTATATTTTACTCCATCTCATACTGTTACACTGGTTAGGCCTGCTTTACACAGTGCACAAAAAGATGTTCTGTCATTCTTCATTTCAACCTTTTCGTTTGTTTTTAAGGTTTTTATTCAAGAATATTCTGAAGGCATTATTCTGTGTAGACTGGTAAAAGTATCAGTGTACTTTTTAAATAAAGCCCTAAAATTGGCCAACCCAACCAGTCAGGGTTTTGTCTCCAAAATCGAATTTGAAATGTGTATAAATGTTTGCTAAAAGGTGCTCTTTCTTGTGCAAAAAGGTGGAGGAAATAGGGTAATTTATTTAGCTGAAGGTTATGATTTTTGAAAACTTGAAAATGTGTGAGTTTTTATGATTTATGAAGGTAGTGAATTCAATAACAAAAGTCTTTGTGAGTTACAAGGCTGTAAAACATCTAATTCAGCAGGATTTAATACTTTGTGCATTTATATCTTTGTATACCTTGTATTTAATCTACATGTATTTATACACTTTATGTTGAAGGAAGCGTTGGAACTGCCAAAACAGTTCTCTACGAGATCTCCGATAATTCTAACCAGGCTGTTGGCATGACGACCTTGTCACTGGCCTGGGGAGGGGGGATAATCCTGGGGCCTGCCATTGGCGGTGAGGCAAAATAACTGACTGATTTATTGATCAAGTTTGCTTATTCACTAAAAAAAAAAAAAAGTAACAAGAAAAGACAGAATATCGTACAATATATTTATGTACACATGTATGGACTTTATTTTCTGAGGGTACAAATAATACAAATCTATATCTGACCCTGCAAGTTGTACATAAATTGCTTTTTCCAGAAGCCCTCCTTATATGCACGTGATAACGCTGTAACCTATAGTGTACGGCTATAATAATCTCTTCTTCAGATCAACATGAAAGAAAAATTTGTATGATGCATTTTAAAAGAAATGAAACCTGTTCATGAGCATTTTTGTGCACATTTAGTGAGAAAATGGCTATAATAATCTCTTCTTCAGATCAAAATGAAAAAAAAAATTGTATGATGCATTTTAAAAGAAATGAAACCTATCCATGAGCATTTTCGTGCACATTTAGTGAGAAAATGGCTATAATAATCTCTTCTTCAGATCAAAATGAAAAAAAAAATTGTATGATGCATTTTAAAAGAAATGAAACCTATCCATGAGCATTTTTGTGCAGATTTAGTGAGAAAATGGCTATAATAATCTCTTCTTCAGATCAACATGAAAAAAAAAATTGTATGATGCATTTTAAAAGAAATGAAACCTATCCATGAGCATTTTTGTGCAGATTTAGTGAGAAAATGGCTATAATAATCTCTTCTTCAGATCAACATGAAAGAAAAAATTGTATGATGTATTTTAAAAGAAATGAAACCTATCCATGAGCATTTTTGTGCAGATTTAGTGAGAAAATGGCTATAATAATCTCTTCTTCAGATCAACTTAAAAAAAATTGTATGATGCATTTTAAAAGAAATGAAACCTATCCATGACCATATTTCATTTTCTGTATATCATTACAGGGTATTTCGCCTCCCCTGCTAAGAAGTACTCCTCTGTCTTTGATCCCTCTGGTTTCTTCGGGCATTACCCGTACATTTTGCCAAGCATTATTGTCTTTAGTGTTGCCGTTTTTGCTGTGGTTATTTTGTTCTGGAAAATGCCAGAAACTCTCAAGACCAAGTAAGATTTCAATTTTCTGTATAAAGGTCGTGGCTGGTGACATTACAATGAAATGATTTTTTTTTTTTTTGATTGGTGTTTTACGCTATACTCAAGAATATTTCACTTATACGACGGCGGCCAGCATTATGGTGGGTGAAAACCGGGCACAGCCCAGGGGAAACCCACGACCATCCGCAGGTTGCTGGCAGACCTTCCCACGTACAGCCGGAGAGGAAGCCAGCATGAGCTGGACTTGAACTCACAGCAACCGCATTGGTGAGAGACTCCTGGGTCATTACGCTGCGCTAGCGCGCTAACCAACTGAGCCACGGAGGCCCCACAATGAAATGACATTACATTGAGACAGCACTATATTCAGTGCATGAAACTTGTAACAGTTTGTGTCCATATTGTAGAATAATTTAAGAAATCCTTTGTGAAGACTCCTTTTCTCTTCCTTTTTTAATCAAAATGACACAACCATACCTGTCAAATTTACTGAAATGTCCTGGATCACTTTAGAGAATTTTTTTTTTTTTTTTTTTTTTTTTTACTTTATGGTTGGGATCATGGGATAAATAGGTTTCATTCTAATTAAGCTTTTCTACCCATTATTACCTCCAAAAGATTTATGAACCATGATGATTTAAATCCATTAGTTCATAACTACATTTGTTGATTCCTCCCAAGGACTGAACTTTATTTTCTCTTTCTAAATATATTTTGTGCTGAGAAGAAAAATATCATATTGCATGCAAGTATAAATATTTTTCTCAGGCTCAAGCAGTCAGAAGAAGTAGAAGTTACAGAAGATTTGATTGGCCCAGGTGTGGAGGTCAAGGTCATAGACAGTACAAGGGAACTGGAGAAAGCAGATGACTCATCCTGTCGAAATACAGATTTCCGACGTTTTTTGTCACTTGAGAGTGTGAATTGTGATACGCGCCTCGTCCCTTACATGAGCTCGGAGACTGCCAGGGATCCTGTGTCCCATCTACGCGAAGGGGCAGATAAGCAGACCCCCATTCTTGATCAGCAGCTGTACTGCACTTCCCGATGCAGGAAAGATGACACTTGGGATTGCCATCAGCTTGCCCATCAGCAACCATCAGCGTAAAATGTCCCTGTCAGAAACGCTCTCACTGCTCAAAAATTCACAAGGGGCAGGCCAATGGTTGGTCATGGTAATGATGCTGGTTGCCATGGAACGAAAATTGTTACCCAGAGATGGGAATTGTTACCATGGACACAGCAGTGGTGGCCTCCAAATGAAGACAGTTCCCTGGCGGTGGACAGTGCCCTTCTAGCCAACAAGAAAACTGAACAGATCCTCAGGACTCCGGGACAATGAGAAGGAAGGGAGTAGCCATTGTAGACGTTCCTTGCAAGAGGAAGCTGCCACCCCACCTGAGCCACCCCACTCCTGCTGTGCCCGAGTGGGGAGGGCAATAATGAACAGTTCAATCGTTTCCTTGCTTGGGTAAGATTTGACAGCATTTCAGTTTAAAGGCAAAGAAAACAACCACGTGAAGTGTATGCGAGGGGAACGACCCATTAAACATTGTCCATAACAATAGTTTGATTTATTTTTTTTACAATCTTTTCACTGTTGTAAAATGGATTTGTGGAAGTTTGGACTTTAAGGCAGCCTTTTCTGACCATATAAAATCTGATTTTTGGCGCTTAAAACACGCACAGGGTGCTACATTTAATCATTAAAAATGCATATACGTAGTTTTCGGATGTGAAACAGCAACTCTTATTCCAATTTATGCATATTTTGATTTTGATTTTGGAGACAAAACTGCGTGGATAAGCCCATTTTAGGGCTTCGCAAAAATTGTAATTATATCAGTTTACACAGAATAATGCCTTCAGAATATGCTTGAATAAACATCTGGTAAAGATGTGAAAATGTTGAAGAATTACTGTACTATATGTTGATGTGTCAGGCAAAGAATAATAAGTTCAATGTGGCAAGCCAACTTGTACAAACAATTCGATTGAGATATTTCATTTCCGCTGCTGTCATGGTAACCACAAAGGCCATTTTCCTTATATATACAATATAAATAGATATGATTTTGTGTCTGAGGTATAACTCCGACTTTTTCTGCAAAGAGTTTTAATTTTTGGTAGATACATACATACAGAGATGACGATGTGTCGCAACTCATATTTCTTCATTTCAGTGGTTGTCATGCTTACCGGATTGCCAGTTTTCCTATAAAGTGTATAGATAGATATGATTTTGTGTCCGGACTATAACTGTTTTTTACATACAGTTTTCATTTTTTTGTAGATACATACATGCGTTGATCATGATGTCTCACGACTCAAATTTGTCACAGTTGTCATGGTTACCAGATTGCCATTTTCCTATGTATACTATATAAATGGATATCATTTCTTGTCCGGGCTATAACTGTAACAGTTTTCATGTTTGGTGGATACATTTGTCCTCTTTCGCGGTTGTCATGGTAACCACATGCCTAGCATCCACACCCATGAAGGGCTGAACTCTGGGGTTATACTCACCACAGTGCTGCTGGTGTTGCCATTTGTTGAGCTACATGTTGTGTTCACCTGAAATCTTGTTTATATTTGTGATGTTGTGGTAACCACATGCCTAGGCATCCACACCCATGAAGGCTGAACTCTGGGGTTATACTCACCACAGTGCTGCTGGTGTTGCATTTGTTGAGGTATACGTTGTGTTCACCTGAACTCTTGTTTATATTTGTGATGTTGTGGTAACCACATGCCTAGCATCCACACCCATGAAGGCTGAACTCTGGGGTTATACTGACCACAGTGCTGCTGGTGTTGCATTTGTTGAGGTATACGTTGTGTTCACCTGAACTCTTGTTTATATTTGTGATGTTGTGGTAACCACATGCCTAGGCATCCACACCCATGAAGGCTGAACTCTGGGGTTATACTGACCACAGTGCTGCTGGTGTTGCATTTGTTGAGGTATACGTTGTGTTCACCTGAACTCTTGTTTATATTTGTGATGTTGTGGTAACCACATGCCTAGCATCCACACCCATGAAGGCTGAACTCTGGGGTTATACTGACCACAGTGCTGCTGGTGTTGCATTTGTGAGTATACGTTTGTGTTCACCTGAACTCTTGTTTTATATTTGTGATGTTGTGGTAACCACATGCCTAGGCATCCACACCCATGAAGGCTGAACTCTGGGGTTATACTGACCACAGTGCTGCTGTGTTGCATTTGTTGAGGTATACGTTGTGTTCACCTGAACTCTTGTTTATATTTGTGATGTTGTGGTAACCACATGCCTAGGCATCCACACCCATGAAGACTGAACTCTGGGGTTATACTGACCACAGTGCTGCTGGTGTTGCATTTGTTGAGGTACATGTTGTGTTCACATGTACTCTTTTGCAACATCATATTTGTGATGTTGCAGAACCGAAACATCACAGGTCAAAGTATTAAAGCAAAATTGTGCACATTGAGAAAATTGAAAGCACCACTGTGTTATTTCTGCAACCTGGAGATGCTTTCATCGCTCGAAAACCTATTTTGCATTTTGACCATATGCACATGAGGTCCAAGTGCTTGGCATCTTGTTTGTGTGCTCTAACATGGCATGTCTCATGGCTTTGTAAGAATTGGTTATTGGATGCTGATTAATTACCAGGCACCAGACAAATAGCCTATGATCGTTTCGTTCTGTTTTCATCCCTCTTCCTAAATTACGGAGGTTATATTACATGTACTTGTTGTCTTTTTTTTTTTGTCCCCCATAAACTGTATTAAGGATAGGCATCCCTTGCTGGTTCTGTGAGCTAAAGCGTAACTCTCACAACTTCTGATCAGCTCACAGCCAGTGAATCAATCCAGCTCCATCTGGTTGGGCTGTGGCTTTAGTCAGGAGATTTGCCAGGTGACTCGTGAAGGGTGGTTGTGTACTCTGGGCATGCCAGCCTTCCTTCACCCATAAACCTAACTGACTGGTGAAGGGCAGTAGTTAACTCTGGGTATGCCAGCTTCCCTTCACCCATAAACTTGACTGACTGGTGAAGGGCAGTAGTTTACTCTGGGTATGCAAGCTTCCTTCACCCATAAACCTAACTGACTGGTGAAGGGGCAGTAGTTAACTCTGGGTATGCCAGCTTCCCTTCACCCATAAACTTGACTGACTGGTGAAGGGCAGTAGTTTACTCTGGGTATGCAAGCTTCCTTCACCCATAAACCTGACTGACTGGTGAAGGGCAGTAGTTAACTCTGGGTATGCCAGCTTCCCTTCACCCATAAACTTGACTGACATGGTGAAGGGCAGTAGTTTACTCTGGGTATGCCAGCTTCCCTTCACCCATAAACCTGACTAACTGGTGAAGGGCAGTAGTTTACTCTGGGCATGCCAGCCTTCCTTCACCCATAAACCTAACTGACTGGTGAAGGGCAGTAGTTAACTCTGGGTATGCCAGCTTCCCTTCACCCATAAACTTGACTGACTGGTGAAGGCAGTAGTTTACTCTGGGTATGCAAGCTTCCTTCACCCATAAACCTGACTGACTGGTGAAGGGCAAGTAGTTAACTCTGGGTATGCCAGCTTCCCTTCACCCATAAACTTGACTGACTGGTGAAGGGCAGTAGTTTACTCTGGGTATGCAGCTTCCCTTCACCCATAAACCTGACTGACTGGTGAAGGGCGGCTGTTTACTCTGGGCATGCCAGCTTACTTCACCCAGAAACCTGACTAACTGGTGAAGGGCAGTTGATTACTCTGGGCATGCAAGCTTCCTTCACCCATAAACCTGACTGACTGGTGAAGGGACGGCTGTTTACTCTGGGGCATGCAAGCTTCCTTCACCCATTAAACTTGACTGACTGGTGAAGGGCAGTAGTTTACTCTGGGTATGCCAGCTTCCCTTCACCCATAAACCTGACTAACTGGTGAAGGCAGTAGTTTACTCTGGGTATGCCAGCTTCCCTTCACCCATAAACCTGACTAACTGGTGAAGGGCAGTAGTTTACTCTGGGTATGCAAGCTTTCCTTCACCCATAAACCTGACTAACTGGTGAAGGGCAGTAGTTTACTCTGGGTATGCCAGCTTCCTTCACCCATAAACCTGACTAACTGGTGAAGGGCAGTTGATTACTCTGGCATGCAAGCTTCCTTCACCCATAAACCTGACTGACTGGTGAAGGGCGGCTGTTTACTCTGGCATGCCAGCTTCCTTTCACCCATAAACCTGACTAACTGGTGAAGGACGGCTGTTTACTCTGGGCATGCAAGCTTCCTTCACCCATAAACCTGACTGACTGGTGAAGGGCAGTAGTTTACTCTGGGTATGCCAGCTTCCCTTCACCCATAAACCTGACTAACTGGTGAAGGCAGTAGTTTACTCTGGGTATGCCAGCTTCCTTCACCCATAAACCTGGACCTAACTGGTGAAGGGCAGTTGATTACTCTGGGCATGCAAGCTTCCTTCACCCATAAACCTGGACTGACTGGTGAAGGGCGGCTGTTTACTCTGGGCATGCAAGCTTCCTTCACCCATAAAACCTGACTGACTGGTGAAAGGGCAGTAGTTTACTCTGGGTATGCAAGCTTCCCTTCAACCCATAAACTTGACTGACTGGTGAAGGGCGGCTGTTTACTCTGGGCATGCAAGCTTCCTTCACCCATAAACCTGACTGACTGGTGAAGGGCAGTAGTTTACTCTGGGTATGCCAGCTTCCTTCACCCATAAACCTGACTAACTGGTGAAGGCAGTAGTTTACTCTGGGTATGCCAGCTTCCCTTCACCCATAAACCTGACTAACTGGTGAAGGGCAGTTGATTACTCTGGGCATGCAAGCTTCCTTCACCCATAAACCTGACTGACTGGTGAAGGGCGGCTGTTTACTCTGGGCATGCAAGCTTCCCTTCACCATAAACCTGACTGACTGGTGAAGGGCGGCTGTTACTCTGGGCATGCCAGCTTCCCTTCACCCATAAACCTGACTGACTGGTGAAGGGCAGTAGTTTACTCTGGGTATGCCAGCTTCCTTCACCATAAAACCTGACTGACTGGTGAAGGGCGGCTGTTTACTCTTGGCATGCCAGCTTACTTCACCCATAAACCTGACTGACTGGTGAAGGGCAATAGTTTACTCTGGGTATGCCAGCTTCCCTTCACCCATAAACTTGACTGACTGGTGAAGGGCGGCTGTTTACTCTGGGCATGCCAGCTTCCTTCACCCATAAACCTGACTGACTGGTGAAGGACAGTAGTTTACTCTGGGTATGCCAGCTTCCTTCACCCAGAAACCTGACTAACTGGTGAAGGGCAGTTGATTACTCTGGGCATGCAAGCTTCCTTCACCCATAAACCTGACTGACTGGTGAAGGGCGGCTGTTTCTCTGGGCATGCCAGCTTCCCTTCACCCATAAACTTGACTGACTGGTGAAGGACAGTAGTTTTACTCTGGGTATGCAAGCTTACCTCACCCATAAACCTGACTGACTGGTGAAGGCAGTAGTTTACCTCTGGGTATGCCAGCTTCCCTTCACCCATAAACCTGACTGACTGGTGAAGGGCGGCTGTTTACTCTGGGCATGCAAGCTTCTTCACCCATAAACCTGACTAACTGGTGAAGAGCAGTTGATTACTCTGGGCATGCAAGCTTCCCTTCACCCATAAACCTGACTAACTGGTGAAGGGGCAGTAGTTAACTCTGGTATGCCAACTTCCCTCACCCATAAACTTGACTGACTGGTGAAGGGCGGCTGTTTACTTCTGGGCATGCCAGCTTCCTTCACCCATAAACCTGACTAACTGGTGAAGGGCAGTAGTTAACTCTGGGTATGCCAGCTTCCCTTCAACCATAAACTTGACTGACTGGTGAAGGACAGTAGTTTACTCTGGGTATGCCAGCTTCCCTTCACCCATAAACCTGACTAACTGGTGAAGGACGGCTGTTTACTCTGGGCATGCCAGCTTCCTTTCGCCCATAAACCTGACTGACTGGTGAAGGGCAGCAGTTTACTCTGGGTATGCCAGCTTCCCTTCACCCATAAACCTAACTGACTGGTGAAGGGAAGTAGTTTACTCTGGGCATGCCAGCTTCCTTCACCCATAAACCTGACTGACTGGTGAAGGGCGGCTGTTTACTCTGGGCATGCCAGCTTCCCTTCACCCAGAAACCTGACTGCCGTCATGTACTGTATTTCTCTTTTAAACGTGAAGCATTTTGCAAGTGGTACATATTGCCTGTTTCTAACTGACATATCCACGTTCTAGGGCCACCTAAGACCATTTTGGGAAGCTTAATTAATTTACTATCTGAAAAATATCAGGGTTGACATGAACAGTATCATTTGATTGTCCTTATGTGCTTCTGAAAATACATTTTTACATATCAAACATTACATGGAATACTGTATATGGAAAATTATTTAGTACTGCAGTGAGGGAATAGATAAATAAACACATAAATCAAAGACATTTTGTTTCAGAAATATTTAATACTTATTCTCAAAAATCAGGAAGTTACCGTATATAATGTAGTATTTCCTGTTTTCCTCTTCAGAGAGCGAGACGTCCGCCATGCTGTGTTCCTGTATACATTCTTCTCCTTCGCTGTCATCGGCTATGAGGATGTCTTCACGATATGGGCATCTACTGAACCTATATTTGGTAAGTAATTTGAAGCTTAAAAATTTCAGTTATACCAAATAGTGAAATCTCTTATTCACATGTACCCTTCTATCTATCCTTTCTAAGACTCTTATTCCTGTCCAGCATAGAGGTTGTTAGCCAGTCTACATGTATGGAAGGAGTTCCTGTCTACAAACGTACAGTGAAGGAACTATTTTGTTCCTGACCATCACAGAGACCTTTAGCTGGCGTATTTGTAATATTCCCAGGGTAGCTTCATGTATCTTATCCAATCTAAGACAGTTCAATATTAACCAGTCTAGGAACCCCGAGTTACATGAACATTCCTGTTCATTTTAAGGACTGTCTTTGTGTTGTGCAATGTAAAGATTTTTCATCGGCAGGCTGCATTCCCTATATACATGTACGTAAAGGAAGCCCTAGGTACTTGTACCTATCCTGCCCAACCCAGGTACTATCAAGTTCTTCCTGTCCAACAAAGAAATCTTTAACGAACCTATATGTAGGAACCCCTAGGTAGCTATCCTGCCCATCCCTGGTATTATCAAGTTCTTCCTGTCCAACAAAGAAATCTTTAACCAACCTATATGTAGGAACCCCTAGGTAGCTATCCTGCCCATCCCTGGTATTATCAAGTTCTTCCTGTCCAACAAAGAAATCTTTAACCAACCTATATGTAGGAACCCCTAGGTAGCTATCCTGCCCAACCCAGGTACTATCAAGTTCTTCCTGTCCAACAAAGAAATCTTTAACCAACCTTTTATGTGCGAACCCGTCCGTAGCTATCCCGTCCCTTCCTAGGTTGATCAAGTTCTTCCTGTCCGACAAAGAAGTTTTCAGCCAGCATTTATGTACGAATAACTAAGTAGATATCCTATCCATCCCAAGGTTTATCAAGCTCTTCCTGTCCAACAAAGAAATCTTTAACCAACCTTTTATGTGCGAACCCCTCGGTAGCCATCCTGCTCAACCCAAGGGCTGCCAAGTTTGTTCTGTCCAACAAAGAAATCTTTAACCAAGCTTTATGTACAAACCCCTCGGTAGCCAGCCTGCCCAACCCAAGGACTGCCAAGTTTTTTCTGTCCAACAACGAAATCTTTAACCAAGCTTTACGTACGAACCCCTCGGTAGCCATCCTGCCCAACCCAAGGACTGCCAAGTTTTTTCTGTCCAACAAAGAAGTCTTTAGCTAGCGTTTATGTAGGAACCTCTAGGTAGCTATCCTGCCCAACCCAGGGACTGCCATGTTCTTCCTATCCAACAAAGAAGTCTTTAACCAATCCTTATGTAGCACCCCAGGTACATGTAGCTTTCCTATCCAGCCTAAGAGTTCTGCAGTCTGAGTTGCCCACTATTCTGTATAGTGTAGTACAATGACCCTTGCATAGCTTATTAAAGCTTGATAACTGTACACTAGTCATTGTGTCACAAACATGCATTGTCTTTTCCAGAGAAAGTAAAAAATGGTGCCAAAGTGTTTCAGGTTTACAGAATATTCTTTACGTAAGAGTTATAGTCTGCCTTTTTTGTAAGGCAGACCGGATATTTGCCATGAACGGTTAACAGCATGTTTTGTATGTGAGGTTAACAGCCTGATTTATATGTATAAGGCTTACTGTCTGATTTATGTGTAAGACTTACATTATGATTTATATGTGTGCAAGGTTTACAGCCTGATTTATATGTGTAGGGTTTACAGCATGGTTTTTATGTGTAAGGTTTACAGCCTGATTTATATGTGTAAGATTTACAGCCTGATTTTTACAGTATCATTTATATGTGTGCAAGGTTTACAGCCCGATTTATATGTGTCATGTTTGCAGCTTCATTTACATGTATATGTGCAAGGTTGATAGCATGATTTATGTGTAATGTGTACAATGTAATTTATGTGAAAGGTGTACAACATGATTTAGATGTGTTGGTTTACAGCTTGATTTATATGCATAATGTTTACAACCTAATTTATGTCTTACAAGGTTTACAGTCTGATTTATGTGTGTATGGTTTACAGCTTATGTGTAAGGTTTACAGCTTAATTATGTGTAAGGTTTACAGCCTGATTATGTGTAAGGTTTAGAGCCTGGTTATGTGGAAGGTTTACAGCTTGATTGTGTGGAAGGTTTACAGCCTGATTATGTGTAAGGCTTACTGCATAATGTATGTGTAATGTTTACAGGGTGATCTGTGTGTAAGGTTTAAAGCTTGATTTATGTGTGTAAGGTGTACAGCCTGATTTATTTGTACAGTTTATGGCCTGTTTCCTCTGTAAGGTGTATTGTCTTTTCCCCCCAATGATGTTTACAGTCTTGCATGCTCTGCAAGGTTTTAAAGTCTGATTTATATGTGTAAGGTGTACAGCCTGATTCATGTGTACGGTTGACATCCTGTTCACTCGGTAAGGTGTACCATGTGTTTTCCCTTTGTTTTTTCCATATGTTCAGCCTTGTTTGCTCTGTAACGTCTAAAAGCTGATGGATGTGTGAAGGTTTACCCCCTGATTAATGTGTATTGTTTACAATATGTTCACAACGTACATGTAAGGTGTACGTTTTCCCCTGTTATGTTTACAATCTTGTTTGCTCTGTAACGTCTAAAAGCTGATGGATGTGTGAAGGTTTACCCCCTGATTAATGTGTATTGTTTACATTCTGTTCACAACGTACATGTAAGGTGTACGTTTTCCCCTGTTATGTTTACAATCTTGTTTGCTCTGTAAGTTTTAAAGTCTTAAAGATTTATGTGTGTGTGGTTTACAGCCTGGTTTATATGTCTAGGTTTAAAGCCTGATTTATTTGTGTGAATATATATAAGCGTCCTGTCCGACATTCGTGTACCATTTGTAGTCCATAAAGGGCGTTCCAAGTCGATAATCGCAAGATCCATTTCCAAAACAACATTTAACACTAGCTCCCAAAGATAAAGGTATGTAAGAAATTATACAGATAGGAAATAAAGCCAGTAATACACAAGAGAGAAGTGGTCATCAGTTTTCAATGATGCCGGGTAGACAGTGGATATTCCAGACATGAATTCCATATCAAAGTTCAAATATGTAGTCCATGAATGAGTTCCAGGTCAAATAACAATTAAACAAGGTATCTCAGTCTGGCTTTGATTGCAACTGTCCATAAAGGCATCATGCAGATGTAATGAGCATGGCTACCTTTACGGCCCCTAGCCCCAGGTTAAGCGGTATTAGAAACAGTTCAGAGATATGTGTATACAGTGTGGGATACATGTATACAGTGTGTTAACTGCGTGAGGTATACTGTAGGTTTTCTTCTGTTATGTTTAGCCTTGTTTGCTGCGAATGGTTTACAATCTGCTTTGCCCTATAAGGTTTGCAGCTTGATTTGCTTTGTATTTCAGATGGCCTTGGCTTCACCACAGATCAGATCGGCACAGCTATTGGCACTGCCTCCATACCCTTATTGTGTCTTCAGATCTTCTTCTTCCCCTTCATGTCCAGACGGATGGGATTGATCAAAGTAAGGCTCAGCCAGTTGACAAATCAGAGCAGATAGGACTGATCAGTGTTAGACACAGCCAGTTAAGAAATCAGAGCAGATAGGGTTGATGAAAGTAAGACACAACCAGTTAACAGATCAGAGAAGATAGGATTGATCATAGTGAGATACAGCCAATTAACAAATCACAGCAGATAGGATTGATCATAGTGAGATACAGCCAGTTAACAAATCACAGCAGATAGGATTGATCATAGTGAGATACACACAGTTAACAAATCACAGCAGATAAGATTGGTCACAGTAAGACACAACCAGTTAACAGATCAGAGCAGATCAGAGTAAGATACAACCAGTTAACAAATCAGAGCAGATAGGATTGATCATAGTGAGATACAGCCAGTTAACAAATCACGGCAGATAGGATTGATCAAAGTAAAACATAGACAGTTAACAAATCACAGCAGATAGGATTGATCAAAGTAAAACACAGCCAGTTAACAGATCACAGCAGATAGGATTGATCAAAGTAAGACACAGCCAGTTAACAAAACACAGCAGATAGGATTGATCAAAGTAAAACACAGCCAGTTAACAGATCACAGCAGATAGGATTGATCAAAGTAAGACACAGCCAGTTAACAAATCACAGCAGATAGGATTGATCATAGTGAGATACACACAGTTAACAAATCACAGCAGATAAGATTGGTCACCGTAAGACACAACCAGTTAACAGATCAGAGCAGATCAGAGTAAGATACAACCAGTTAACAAATCAGAGCAGATAAGGTTGATCATAGTGTGATACAGCCAGTTAACAGATCAGAGCAGATAGGATTGATCAAAGTAAAACACAGCCAGTTAACAGAGCAACTAACAGATGGGGAAAAGTCATTGTGCATAACCTGAAGGGTTTGCACGTAGCCTTTTGAATTCAGAATATACAGACCTGTACCAGCAGGACCTGGTTGTTCAAAGCAGACTTAAAGACTTAATTTTTATTTTATTTATTTTATTTTGATTGGTGTTTTACGCCGTACTCAAGAATATTTCACTTATACGACGGCGGCCAGCATTATGGTGGGTGGAAACCGGGCAGAGCCCGGGGGAAACCCACAACCAAAAGACTTAATTCTACATTTGACTGTCAACCAAGTCTTCAATTTTCTATTTAGCCCAAATCTAATTGTGTAACAGCAAATTAAATTTGAACTTAAGCTACAGCTGTTATATGTTGGTTTGTACAATTGCTCTGGCTTCTGTGTTTTTCGCTAAAAATCTTAAATATTTAGTATGACATTAATAATACTGGTATTACAGTACAGGTTGTGGGCCCTAAGTTAGGGTATTTTTGAGGCATGCTGTAGCTATTCACAATCACCTCAAAGTTAACGCTACGCACAAATACTTCCTCTTGGTTAGTACTTTTGCAAAAATGTGCAATTGAATTGTCTGCAAAAGGTGTTACAAGCCTTTTTTCACATGTTGTTGCTGTTAGGTGCTGAATTATTATGATGTGGAACTCTTTCGAAAATGAAGGCAAGAAAAGTTATTGACCAGTACATTGTCCATTTACACAGGCCACCTTTATATACGAGTCAAATTTGGCCTGCGCTTACGATTGTAACTTCAGAAATTACCATGGCCTTACAATTCCTTTGTGCAAGTGGCACAAATTATTTTTATAATTGTAAACTCAGTTGTAGGGTCTAAAATCGATCGTAGCTACAGTGTTTTGTAGAAATGAGGAATGAAGTGATACTTATGTTTGTACAAACTATTTTGAGCATTTCTGTCATCTAAGCAGGCATTTTATAAAGAATCTTCATTCCCACGAGGCCAGCTGGTCTATAAGTGTACAAAATAATATAAAATAAAATCTCCTTGGTGACGGGTAAACAGTTGTCGAGTGTGTATACACGGTTGGGAAGAGACGTGAACAGTTATTTCCTAAACAGGGAATCTCTAAACAAATATGCTTTATAACTGTATATCGATAGATGAAACAAAGGCATATTAGCTGACTCCAATTAATCTCTTATTTGGAAATATCCTGTAATATTTGGTAATATGGATTAGTCGTATATACCAGTTTCATACCTCATACCAGAGGCCTTGCCTCTCTTGGGCCTAAAGTTGCACTTTAAGGTTTTCTCTTACATTTTTAGGTGTTTTGGATTATGATAGACAGAAGAGTTTTGGATTATCTGTTGTCAGGTTTGATCTAGTGCTGTGATTCTGTGTTTTCTTTGTTAACAGTCTTTCTGGATTTGTGGGAGTGTGACTATGATTGTAGTACTGGCCACACCGATGTTACATCTAATCTACGACCAGTAAGTACATGGAATTAAGCACATCCGCATTACAGAGTGATAACACTTTAATACTTTAGTGGCCTAATTGTTAGAGCAACCACCTCCAAGCCAGGAGACCTGGGACCAAACCTGGGTCAGGTCATACCAAAGACTTTAAAAGTGGTACTTGTTGCAGCCTCGCTTTGCGCTCAGCACTGAAAGGTTAAGACAAGGAAACAGGACTGGTTGGCCCGGTTTGGGTATAATGTGATTGGGTGGGGTGTCATGATTAGTGTCTTTGGCATGATACTTCAGTGGTAGAAGCACTTTGGTGGCATGGACTCTCCCTACCACAAGAAGACAGTAAACCTAATATACGTCGTTAATACACAGTTAACAGGACAACAGATGTACGCTCCTTTCTGTTTGGTAAGTGTTCACCACCACACTCAGGTATATTTTTCTTATCTGATGAGGGTCAGGTTTTTGGTAAAGCAAACAACTAGAGTAAACCACTGACCTCATGCAAGCTACTGGCAAACTTTTCTACATACGACATGTGCCATATTGATAGAAGACAGTCAGTCCCCAGCCAACTTTGTGTAATACTATGTGAAAGAGTATCATCATGAGCTCCTTGTCACCTATTCCCAGATAACAGATCTTCAAAATTCCCTGTCTTAGTGGTGAATGTGTTTGACTCTTAACCTCTGGGTCATCTGAGACATGGGTTCAACGCCATGCATTGGCAAGGAATTTTCAAGATTTTCACGCAAACTGACCACTCAGCCATGACTCTCATTTTTCACACGTATCGGTAGTTGTTTAACAGATCATAGTGAATCTTGCGGAAAATAGCTGATAGCTGAATCATGTGAACTTTTAAACCTGAGTAGACTTACAGTATACTAAACATTTCTTTGTCTTACTGTCACAGACCAGCTTCGTTGTGGACAGGACTTCTCCTAAGTCAGATGCCGATGAAAATGGCAGTCAACTGTTGCTTTGCTGCCACATCTCTCTTCATCAACAACTCTGTTGGTCCTGAAATAGTGGGTTCAGTGAACGGAATTGCCATGACAGCCACGGCCATTGCCAGGTCATTGATTATAATACCTCTTACCCCTCACTCTTTGTAAAAGTTGTTCGATATTAATATCCAGGCTTTGACATCCACTTATAAATCTGTTTGTCCATATATAGAGTGTGATATGTATAGTGTGACATATATAGTTGTTACATATATTAAGTGTGACATGTATAGAGTGCGACATTTATAGTGTGACATCTATAGAGTGTGACATGTAGAATGTGACATAGTGTGACATGTATAGAGTGTGACATGTATAGAGTGTGACATATATAGTGTGACATGTATAGAGTGTGATATATATAGAGTGTGGCATAGAGTGTGACATATAAAGGTTGACATACATAGAGTGTGACATATATAGAGTGAGACATGTATAGAGTGTGGCATATAGAGTGTGACATGTATAGAGTGTGACACAGAGTGTGACATGTATAGAATGTGACATATAGAATGTGACATAGTGTGACATGTATAGAGTGTGATATATAGAATGTGACATAGTGTGACATGTATAGAGTGTGACATGTATAGAGTGTGATATATATAGAGTGTGCCATAGAGTGTGATGTATAGAGGTTGACATACATAGAGTGTGATATGTATAAAGTGTGACATGTATAGAGTGTGGCATATAGAGTGTGACATGTATGGAGTGTGACATGTATAGAGTGTGACATGTATAGAGTGTGACATGTATAGGGTGTGACATATAGAGTGTGACACATATAGAGTGTGACACATATAGTGTGACATATATAGAGTGTGTTCTTCAGAGGGAAATATATTTAAGATTCAAACAATCAAAACTTCATACCCAAAGGTAAAACAAATTTTATTCTCCAGTAAATATTGACATGACCCCTTCTGTGAGAAGTATGGAAGTGTGGCTGATTGCAATTTTTGAAAGCCAACCAGCATAAAAATGAAAAATAACAATACAGTTATCTCATAGGACACAGTGTGGGCCATTCCGTGTGAAAATTGACATTCATTTGAAGGCTTAATGATGATCGTTTTCGTTTTCAGGACTATGGCTCCTACTATAGGAGGAAGTGTGTTTGCCTGGTCTATCAGCTACGGTACATTTCACATCGGCGCACCCTTTGACGTCTACCTAAGCTTCCTAATGTTTAGTGTTGTGTTTTGGCTCTCTACAATTTACAGTATATTTACACCGGAATGTCTAAACAGACAATCCAAGAAATAATAAAATAATGTTGTTAGATTTATAACTATACGTAACACTGCTACTGGCAATTGTATATTTTGCCCATTTGTTTTAGATACATGTACATGTGTATGGTGAAAACTGATTGTCATTTTGTTTTGGTGGTCTATATTTTGTTAGGCTTGATTGCTATAGTTCTGTATGTAGGTTAGCTTTTATTTGTATGTCATCATCTAAAGTATGAAATGACTTATTAGGAAACATGTATTTTATTATTGTTAGCAGTATAGGTTTTTTTTTGCCTTTTGAAGAATTTTGTATTGTTACACTCATTTGTTTGTGTATAAATCTTCCCTTGTGTTACATGTAAAACCATTTACCTGTGAATAATTGATATGGTTACAATTATTTATCAAGGCTCGAAACTTTCTTTTGCAGTATAAATATTTTACCTGTAGAATAACTTGTAGGGCTACAAGTTTTCTTCAGTTATGAACCTCAGTGATAATAAAACTGGGTTGAAATTGTTAAAAAAATGTATTTTTTTAAATTAATGGCTTTATTTTGTTGTATTTATTTGTATGATAATTGCATACAAATAAATATTGAATGTTTTTTTTTGTTTTTTTTTAACGTTTTATGTGCAGAGATACATGTATGAGGTACATGTAGATATACAAGATCAGTTGGTTCCCAGTGTATCTAATGCAGTTGTATGGCACAACACATGTGCCAAACTGCTTATTGACAAGTAAATGGTCTGTTGGTTTAGATTTAAACAAGGATATAGAATTGCTGTACTACAGCTTAAGTCAAGTATTTTCCAAGTTCTCGGTTTTGCTTGGTTCTGATTAACTGATCCACAGAGCTACTTAAGGGTTGAGTTTGGTTAATTTCTAATCAGGAAAACATAAAATGGCATCAACAGCATCTTTTTAAGGTCTTTATATGCAGGAGAATGGTAATTTTTACATGACAAATTTTAGGTGAAGTACGGTACCTGGCCCGATGTGCAAGGATAATTTGCTTGACTCTCAATGAATGTTGAGTTGTGATGAATCAACTGATCATGTAAAATGAATACTTGGTTTGTGCTGATTGTAACTTGGCACACTTTGTGTGGTTGTGTGCACATGAGATTGTCGTGTGTAGATGTTTTCAAAGTTGCCAGGGAGTTGTTCTGGATGGTGAATGAGTTTATAGCCATGGGTGATACAAGCAATCTCATTGAACTTGAAAATACTGGTGTATTTCACCTGAAGTTTAGGATTTTCAAGTGGCATGTTTTGTGTGGTTCTGATTTATTCATCCACCTTATAGGGCCACTATCGAGTTCATTGTAAAGTTAGGAGAATGTATTACTGGTTGACCTCAAATGTGTTACTGGTTGACCTCAAATGTTTTACTGTTGACCTCAAATGTGTTACTGGTTGACCTCAAATGTGTTGGACTCAGAAGTATCATATCATGGAATAGTGAAGTATAAAGATAACTGTTTTGTTAAGAGTACCCTATTTCTTCGAAAATTTGGGACAACTAGTCTGCTCATTTTAGCCAATATATATGTAATTCTGACAGAGATGTTGAGTTTCTTTTTTCTCGTGTGGTTAGACCATCTAATGAACAACTTGCTCATATCTTTACTTTTAGAAGAAATTGGAAATGTAACATTCTACTTTCAATGTTAATTGTATCTGTCCCAGATTTTAGACGAATTAAGGTATGTTTAATATGCTGGATTAGCCAGATATTTCTAGAAGTTTTTCTGTGTGCTTGTATGTGATTTATAAGATATAAGGTATGCAGGAGACTTTGTTATTTATATTTGTTTGGGAATCTCGTCTCTGTATAGAACTTTTAACCATGACAAATGACATATACATAACTTACACACCTTTAAGTTCATTTGTCATGCCTTACTTTTATGCTACACTTAATGAATTTTTGTTTGGGCCAAAAACCTATTTAATATTTTTGATCTTGAAAATAGCATAAGCTTAGGTATAAAGTACTTGTATGTCTCTTTTGTTTTTCTATAACATTGTCCCATGAGTTTTGTGTATATATATATATATATACATGTATATATATATATATATATATATATATATATATATATATATATAGATATATTTGTACATGTAGATTACAACCTATATCCACAATCATATTATTTTGCCTGTCTGGACCTTAAACATGAGTGGCCCTTTTCCAAACAGCTTACCTGATGTTTTATGGTTGTTCACCTGTCTGGACCATAAACATGAGTATCCCTTTTCCAAACAGCTTACCTGATGTTTTATGTTGTTCATCTGTCTGGACCATAAACATGGGTGGCCCTTTTCCAAACAGCTTACTTGATGTTTTGTGGTTGTTCACCTGTCTGGGCCTTAAACATGAGTGGCCCTTTTCCAAACAGTTTACGTGATATTTTATGGTTGTTCACCTGTCTGGACCTTAAACATGAGTGGCCCTTTTCCATACAGTTTACCTGATGTTTTATGGTTGTTCACCTGTCTGGACCATAAACATGAGTGGCCCTTTTCCAAACAGTTTACCTGATGTTTTATGGTTGTTCACCTGTCTGGACCATAAACATGGGTGGCCCTTTTCCAAACAGCTTACTTAATGTTTTGTGGTTGTTCACCTGTCTGGACCTTAAACATGAATGGCCTTTTTCCAAACAGTTTACGTGATATTTTATGGTTGTTCACCTGTCTGGACCATAAACATGAGTGGCCCTTTTCCATACAGTTTACCTGATGTTTTATGGTTGTTCACCTGTCTGGACCATAAACATGAGTGGCCCTTTTCCAAACAGTTTACCTGATGTTTTATGGTTGTTCACCTGTCTGGACCATAAACATGAGTGGCCCTTTTCCAAACAGTTTACCTGATGTTTTATGGTTGTTCACCTGTCTGGACCATAAACATGAGTGGCCCTTTTCCATACAGTTTACCTGATGTTTTATGGTTGTTCACCTGTCTGGACCATAAACATGAGTGGCCCTTTTCCAAACAGTTTACCTGATGTTTTATGGTTGTTCACTGTATTTATCCCTACCTTAGACAACACCAATTTTATTTTGTTTTAATATACACGCGAAAAATTTAAAAATCAGTGGAATTGAATACAAACCTGAACATCCACCTTTTTATTTTGTCCAGTCTCATGATTTTTTTAATGATTTTCCTGTTTTTTAAGGTTTGACAAAATTTATGGAGTTGTTCCCAATGTGTCTGTGATAGGTCTGGTTTTAGCATTTAACTTTTTAGTCTGTTTGTCCCGAGGAGGAAAAGGTGCTTTGAGAATCCCTCCCCATAAGATATTTTTTAATCGAAGTTTCCAAAGAAATCCACCAATGGATGTCCACTTTACACATCATGATTTTCTAAACAATTTTCAGTTCAATACTGGTAAACATAGACAGAAGCAAGTTGTACTTGTAATTGTGACTTGGGCTCAGTAGCCCTTACAGTGGCCTGACGTACTTTCGACAGGTCTGTTTGAAATGTACATGTGACATGTTTTTCTTATTTGTTTGCTGTGCTCAGCTGAAATAATTTAGAGCTAACAGTTACCAATTTGTTTGTTAAAGACACTAATTCATTGTTAGAAACATATCACATTATCAAGGGAATAAAAGTTGTCTGTTATATACTCTGATATGGTGGTAGAAATATGTCACAGTGTTATCTCGGGAACACATTGTTCAAAGCAAACCCAAGCCATTTGAATCCCAGTCATGAATTCCTCTTGAGGACATGACCTTGGGTTGATGACCTTGAGACATGTTGTCAGTTATGATATGTTGTTTTCACTGTATACGCATGTCAGTCATTTTATTTAAACTACTGAATTGTTTGTACAGGTATGTATATTTGGTTTTATTGAAAATAAAAAGTTTATTTAGACAAAATTTTGTATGTGTTGTGAACCTTTCTTGATGTGCTATTGTGAAGTGCTGGGCATATTCTTTCTTTCACATCAGTTACTATGGCAACCAGGTTCAGATGTACGTATAATTGTATCACACATCAATGCATCCCCACCTAAACTCATTGACTGTAGCATATTGACTTCGCATACTAACTGCCCACATTTTGTTTGACCAAGAACATTTATCTCCCAAATCATTTTCGTAGAATCTGTGTAGTCCTTGCTCATTCCTACTTAGTGATGTTGATTTATAGACAATTGTAATGTTAACACACATGTAGAATTCATGAATTACCAGATAACATGGTTAATCTGGCTTGTTCCCAAACTTTGAGGCTGACATGAGTTAACTTATTAGGTGCATTTAAACTTTAAACTTACTAATTTTTTTTAAGCCAACAAAAATGGTAATACAGTGGCAAACCTATGTAATCTGTCATGGCAGAAGTGTAAGAGCTTTGTATAAGACAACATCAGTGTGGCTAATATATTAGTGAAATATATATGTTAGACTCTTGCCAAACAATGAAACCGCTATGTAAGTCATTTAGACACTACTATGTAAGTCAATTAGACACCACTGTAAGTCAGTTAGACACCACTATGTAAGTCAGTTACCAGCTTTGGGTTCTGTGTCCAAGATATATAATCACCCAGTCATGGTTGTTTTTTGTCACCTCGGTTGCTTTGCAACAAAAGACTGCCTCAACTGGGTTGATCATCTAGCTTGAACACCTCAACCTGTAACTGTAACTTACTCACTTGGTAAGATATTCCATTATCAAGTTGCAACAGAAACCCCTACTGCATCCTTTGCTGATTTGTCAGGTACCTGGTCAAGGTTGGTGGTTTACCCCGGGCTGTGCACCCCTACTGCATCTCTTGCTGATTTGTCAGGTACCTGGTCAAGGTTGGTGGTTTACCCCAGGCTATGCACCCCTACTGCATCTCTTGCTGATTTGTCAGGTACCTGGTCAAGGTTGGTGGTTTACCCCGGGCTGTGCACCCATACTGCATCTCTTGCTGATTTGTCAGGTACCTGGTCAAGGTTGGTGGTTTACCCCGGGCTGTGCACCCCTACTGCATCTCTTGCTGATTTGTCAGGTACCTGGTCTAGGTTGGTGGTTTACCCCGGGCTGTGCACCCCTACTGCATCTCTTGCTGATTTGTCAGGTACCTGGTCTAGGTTGGTGGTTTACCCCGGGCTGTGCACCCCTACTGCATCTCTTGCTGATTTGTCAGGTACCTGGTCAAGGTTGGTGGTTTACTCCAGGCTGTGCACTTGTTCGTTTTTTTTAACTCGTAAAAAAATGGCTATCACGCATATACGTGAAAAATTCTTGTGTGGCATTATTAAGCAACAATGAAAAAAATCATTCTTAAATACAAGATACTGTCTTTGCAGCTTTGTAACATGATACATAACACGGTATAATATTTCACCCATAAATGGGAATTTTTAGAGGCAAATAATATCATAGAGTATTACGGTACTTCTGGTGCTGATACCCATTTCCAATAGGATATCGTCCTACCTTCCAAGAAAACCTTAAGAGTTTCCAATAGGATATCGTCCTACCTTCCAAGATAACCTTAAGGGTTTCCAATAGGATATCGTCCTACCTTCCAAGAAAACCTTAAGGGTTTCCAATAGGATATCGTCCTACCTTCCAAGAAAACCTTAAGGGTTTCCAATAGGATAACGTCCTACATTCCAAGAAAACCTTACGGGTTTCCAATAGGATATCGTCCTACCTTCCAAGAAAACCTTACGGGTTTCCAATAGGATATCGTCCTACCTTCCAAGATAACCTTAAGGGTTTCCAATAGGATATCGTCCTACCTTCCAAGATAACCTTAAGGGTTTCCAATAGGATATCATCCTACCTTCCAAGAAAACCTTAAGGGTTTCCAATAGGATATCGTCCTACCTTCCAAGAAAACCCTACTGGTTTCCAATAGGATACCGTCCTACCTTCCAAGATAACCTTAAGGGTTTCCAATAGGATATCGTCCTACCTTCCAAGAAAACCTGAAGGGTTTCCAATAGGATATCGTCCTACCTTCCAAGAAAACCTTACGGGTTTCCAATAGGATATCATCCTACCTTCCAAGATAACCTTAAGGGTTTCCAATAGGATATCGTCCTACTTTCCAAGATAACCTTAAGGGTTTCTAATAGGATATCGTCCTACCTTCCAAGAAAACCTTACGGGTTTCCAACAGGATATCGTCCTACCTTCCAAGAAAACCTTAAGGGTTTCCAATAGGATAAGATCCTACATTCCAAGCAAGCCTTAAGGGTTTCCAATAGGATATCGTTCTACCTTCCAAGAAAACCTTAAGGGTTTCCAATAGGATATCATCCTACCTTCCAAGAAAACCTTAAGGGTTTCCAATAGGATATCATCCTACCTTCCAAGATAACCTTAAGGGTTTCCAATAGGATATCATCCTACCTTCCAAGATAACCTTAAGGGTTTCCAATAGGATATCGTCCTACCTTCCAAGATAACCTTAAGGGTTTCCAATAGGATATCGTCCTACCTTCCAAGAAAACCTTAAGGGTTTCCAATAGGATATCGTCCTACCTTTCAAGAAAACCTTAAGGGTTTCCAACAGGATATCATCCTACCTTCCAAGATAACCTTAAGGGTTTCCAATAGGATATTGTCCTACCTTCCAAGAAAACCTTAAGGGTTTCCAATAGGATATTGTCCTACCTTCCAAGAAAACCTTACGGGTTTCCAATAGATCATCCTACCTTACATGTAAACCTTAAGGGTTTCCAACAGGATATCATCCTACATTCCAAGCAAACCTTAAACCATCTTTGTAAGATCAACAGCGCTCGCAGAATCAGGCAAATAGGATATCGTCCTACCTTCCAAGAAAACCTTAAGGGTTTCCAATAGGATATCATCCTACCTTCCAAGATAACCTTAAGGGTTTCCAATAGGATATCGTCCTACCTTCCAAGATAACCTTAAGGGTTTCCAATAGGATATCATCCTACCTTCCAAGAAAACCTTAAGGGTTTCCAATAGGATATCGTCCTACCTTCCAAGAAAACCCTACTGGTTTCCAATAGGATACCGTCCTACCTTCCAAGATAACCTTAAGGGTTTCCAATAGGATATCGTCCTACCTTCCAAGAAAACCTGAAGGGTTTCCAATAGGATATCGTCCTACCTTCCAAGAAAACCTTACGGGTTTCCAATAGGATATCATCCTACCTTCCAAGATAACCTTAAGGGTTTCCAATAGGATATCGTCCTACTTTCCAAGATAACCTTAAGGGTTTCTAATAGGATATCGTCCTACCTTCCAAGAAAACCTTACGGGTTTCCAACAGGATATCGTCCTACCTTCCAAGAAAACCTTAAGGGTTTCCAATAGGATAAGATCCTACATTCCAAGCAAGCCTGAAGGGTTTCCAATAGGATATCGTTCTACCTTCCAAGAAAACCTTAAGGGTTTCCAATAGGATATCATCCTACCTTCCAAGAAAACCTTAAGGGTTTCCAATAGGATATGATCCTACCTTCCAAGATAACCTTAAGGGTTTCCAATAGGATATCATCCTACCTTCCAAGATAACCTTAAGGGTTTCCAATAGGATATTGTCCTACCTTCCAAGATAACCTTAAGGGTTTCCAATAGGATATCGTCCTACCTTCCAAGAAAACCTTAAGGGTTTCCAATAGGATATCGTCCTACCTTTCAAGAAAACCTTAAGGGTTTCCAACAGGATATCATCCTACCTTCCAAGATAACCTTAAGGGTTTCCAATAGGATATTGTCCTACCTTCCAAGAAAACCTTAAGGGTTTCCAATAGGATATTGTCCTACCTTCCAAGAAAACCTTACGGGTTTCCAATAGATCATCCTACCTTACATGTAAACCTTAAGGGTTTCCAACAGGATATCATCCTACATTCCAAGCAAACCTTAAACCATCTTTGTAAGATCAACAGCGCTCGCAGAATCAGGCAAATTGTGAAAACTTTGATTTACCATATATTACTGTACCTTTTTAGGTCATTTGCCATATATCACTGTACCTATTCCATGCATTTTTTTTCCACCTCACATAGTTTAAAGAAGAAACAGAACATATACGCATTATATACTGATATTTTATTTAATAAAATATTTGATTATGCAAGAAGATATGAAAAATATACCAATAAAACAGAATGAAGCTTGACTTTGCTCAACCCAGACCTGATACTACAATCAAATATTACTACAGCCATTTAACTTCTGATTGGCAAGCTGCTGATTATCACAGGTATTACAGGAAAATACAATTCTGTTTTATGCATTATCAAAGAACACTGCTTACTGTTTGCTACAAAAAGGGTCTTTGTATGAGCAGCAATGAAGACAAAAACTGGTTTTGAAATATTAACTTGTGAAGCATGTGTATACCAGAGAGTTGTACATGGACTGCTTACTTTTGTCCAATCATACTGAATCCATCCCAATCACCCGGTTTCCTGTTTTTAGAACTGGGATATTACAGTTCTGGTTTACCTGAAGTGTGTTTAGAGAGCTTGGACCAATGAGCGGTCAACAACTCACTAAATGGCTGCTCCCAAAACATTCCAGGCCATAATTTGACAGCATCTATCTTGTCTATGATATTGGTTTGTTTGGGATTCTAACCATTATCTTTATTTAATGCTCAAATTCAGTCACAGTTCTTACTAATATTCATCTCCTTTTTTTTTCCCTTGATAGCTCTCAACCTTTTGGCCTAGCAGTATATGGTGAACATCTTAAACACTATTCTGTCACTGCTGAGAAGTTGTAGACTAAAACTAGGAGCAGACTGGTGGTTGGCATTGTGAAAAATATTAAAGTAACATTATTATCATTACTTGATGCTTCTGGGGTTAAGCACAGGTTCTATAGTGACAAAAATTAGCTGAGAAAACACCGGGTTTTGAACTTGTGATCTCAGAAGTCAGCAACCTTATCAACAAGCAATACACCTGCTGGTTTCAAACCAGGAGTGATCAAAGGTGATGCACAGTACTACTTTATTTCCTTATTTGACTGGTGTTTTAAGCCGTACTGAAAAAAACATTTCACTTTTACGACGGCACTGATTTTGGCGAGAGCCTTTAGAGCTGATCATTAATTTGATAGTATTTTCTTTTCATCTGTAAGTTTTGTAAATACCTGAAAAGGGTACAGAAATTTGTGCACGGATGCATGAGATCCAACATACCTCTCCTAATAAATGTAATTCCGCAGCAATGACCTTTTCCCTGCCCAAAAATCTTGAATCCTAACATCCGTAAACACAGAATACTGTGTGTACACCAAGGTGAAAGTATGAGTGGCTGTAGCCTCCTAGCATAAGTAGGAAAAATGCTACATTGCATGAGCTAAATAAAAAAATCCCTACGCACCCGGTTCATTTGGGAAAGTGTTTTAAAGAAAATAAGGTTAAATAATACAAACTAAGATAAACGTTGCTCATTTTCTGAAAGAATGTTCTTGGAATTCAAAGTTTGTTTCTTTTTTTTTGCAAGATCATGAGGACATTTGAGAATTCACAATGGTTTTTCTGCCACCTGCACCTCTGCCAGTGATCTCTAGTGATAAATTTTTTTTCCTGTGACACATAAAGAAGTAAATACGCAACATAAATTCACTCAGCTGGGCTACCATGAGAGAAAGTTGTACAGTACAAAATAATCTTGAACTAAAATAGGTGTATTACATCTACAAAAATAAGAAATTTGTACGACACAAAATAACTTAACATAGAGTATCTTAGCATGCGTAGCGTCTGCAGCAAAAATTGGCTGATTTACATGCATGTGCCTAAAAACTTACATTGGGTGATTTATATGCATGTGTCTAAAAACTTATGACCTCTACACACAGCCCTCACAAAAAGGACACACTCTCAGTGCAGACATTCAAAATTATTCTAATTACCAAATGCAATTAGAGCTTTCTTTGCTTTCCCCATCACATATAAAGGTATAGATCAAACATTTATTATTGCTTTAAGAGACAAAGGTGATATGGTCCCGTGGAGAGATAGTTTGATCTAAAAATGATAAAGGATATGAGAAGTGAAATGGAAGCATACCAGCAACTGTGGGTGTAAAAAGAGAGCAAAAACAGAGAAGTGATGGTGGTGTGATGGTTGTCAAGTGGTCACAGGTATATTACTGATTAACGTCTCTTCCAAAATGACAAGCAACCCATGACAAGAGCACATTGGTAAAGAAACCGTTAGCAAACCAGCACTTCTTGTTCTGACTTGGCAGGATTTTACATACCACCTTATACAAATGAGGCAGCACTTTTACCACTTTGATGACATTTACCACTTTGATGACATTTACCACTTTGATGACATTTACCACTTTTACCACCATGTGCTAATGAGAGCTTGTATATGTATATGCACATATACTACCAGCCAAAATCCCTTTTACCTTCTGAAATTAAAAAAAAAATGGGAGTATCTACATGTACATGTAGCCCATAACAATGCCTATTGTAAACAGGGCCAAACGTAGATGCAAGATTTTTTGGCAAATAGTAAAATGTTACTTTTTATGAGGAACTACCATAAAACAATGCAATTAGACATGACAGCCCTGCCATCTGTGATTTTAAATAAGGCCTTACAGCTTGTGTTGCAAGCATTCAACAATCAGTAAATCCCCCCAACACCTTAATCAAGTATGTTGATACTTAACCATTGAGGTAAGAGGTATCCCTTTAGTACTTTAACAGCCTTTATCCATACCCCTAAGTCATTTTTAAACCCAAAACATCAAAACTCCAAGGAAAATTTTTTACTAGTTTCACACTGCAAGAAAACCATAAACCAGTGCAATACTACGAGGAACCAATACACTAGATTAATATTACCGGACAACCTTGAACCAATGTAACATTACCAGAGAGCCTTGAACTAATGTAACATTAGCAGAGAGCCTTGAACTAATGTAACATTAACAGAGAGCCTTGAGCTAATAAAATATTACCAGAGAGCCTTGAGCTAATGAAATATTGCCAGAGAAACGTGTACTACTGTATTATTACCAGAGAAAAGTGTACTACTGTAATATTACCAGAGAAACATGTACTGCCAGAGAAATGTGTACTACTGTAATATTACCAGAGAAACGTGTACTAGTGTAATATTACTAGAACACTGTTGACGAGCAATACCACCAGGAAACCATAAACCAGTGGAATATTCCTACAGAACAACTCTGCACTCAAATGTCTGAAAACACTACCAAGACCCCTCAAGTGAAAAAATATTCTTACTAAAGAACAGCCTGTACTTCTCTTGACCTCATTTAAAATGACTACTGAAAATAAGAGGACCCATGTGGTGCGCACAATAGTCCTACGAATCCACAGATACAAACGCATCATTCAAAATTACACTACACCAGCAATAATCTACACATCACGCTGAATTAAAGTTTGCAAGCACCAAGGAATAACATATTGAATGCATGTATGAGTATGAGGCATATATGAGAACTGTGTCTACTGTGTCTTCTGCAAGTTCAACAGTACACTGGTGGCGCCAAGTGATTTTTTGAAACAAAATCCCCACACAATGTTTGCAGTTAAAGATTCAAACACCATTTACACTGGTTCTTCATGCTAATGTACATGAAAGAGGCATATTAAACAGTGAAATCATAAAAAAAGACAGAAAATTCTGTCTAATTCAATTTTCTGTGACAAAATTTCTTCTCATGAAAAAAAAATGACCACCAAAAAGATCTAGATGCTTTGGGTTAATGACAAGATAGCTACCCGTGGAAGTAAACTTCATAAATTCAAGGTACAGTATACGTAGGTATTTCAGTTGGTTTTATTTCCTCTCTCTGGTGATTCTTTTGTCGCTCTTTAGTTCCCTTAACGAATTAACCAAACAGACAATAAAACGAATAGTATGTAGATTTCACGGTGTAGCTGACAAATACATTTCATATCATTCCTAATGATAAACTACTGTAATAATCATACCAGATAAATACACGTAGTAACAAGTTACAAGTCTAACAGCCCCATACATATGACACACATATATGTATTTACAATATTCAACAATCCCTCAAGAAAAATATTCTGGTACCAATATTATGGAAAATAAGACATATAGTATGAATACATGCAAAATCTATAGAACGTACGTAGAGGTGATAATCTTATATCAGGTTTTTGCCTTCAAGAGGAGAAATATTGCACCTACTTGTGATCTTTAAAAGAGCCTCTTTAGAATTGTAAGCCTAATGACCGATGTTCTGACAATATCGAAATTGAAGAAACGAAATGCATGAAGCTAAGTCATATGTTGAAAAAATGACCAACAGCATCTTAAAATGTGCATAGAAATGTAACTCTGTTCAAAATAAATTAAAGCCTCTAATGACCTGTGACCCATCCATCAAAAAGTAGTCCGTGAACAGTGGGAGAAGTTACACATCAATCATCCCAGGCTGTCCTGAGTGACAGAGTGAGTTATCTCCCTTAACTGCTTCAGTTGCATCCTCGACACCGTCCTCGTCTTCTACAGAAGCCTGTGTTGTTACTGTTGTCGTTGTTGAGCTGGTATTAGTACCACAAACCGTCCTGATCACATCTCTCAACTCCTTCACTTGATCTTCCACAATTCTGTACAATAGAGAAACCCATGAAATCTAAATTTACAGGTCAAAAATGATATACAGAAACACTTGGAAACACACGACTGATGAGCAGACATTTGAACTGAAAGGTGTTTTTAATAACAGCATACAGGTTTATCAGTCGACAAACCACAAAAGAATACTGCCCTGACCAAAGTATGTCTTGACCACTTACATGTACAAATGCTATTTTTCTCTTAATGTTTATTTTAGCTTGATTTATAAATAAAATTTCACTAAATTCTATGTTTTGCATTTTTAAGGTGTGTCAGTCTACATCAACATGCATGCTCCCAGAAGTATGAG
Organism: Liolophura sinensis; assembly: GCF_032854445.1. Classification (NCBI taxonomy): domain Eukaryota; kingdom Metazoa; phylum Mollusca; class Polyplacophora; order Chitonida; family Chitonidae; genus Liolophura; species Liolophura sinensis. The sequence goes on along the minus strand of NC_088304.1, from coordinate 5,605,679 downwards.
TCACATTCATTTACATAATCACGGGAACTAATTTTATGTGAATTAAAAATATCATTTTTCCAGTTTGATTACATGTATATCTTTACAACAACTGGTCCATACTGGCTAATAAAATCCATTTTTACCATGGAAAATTCATTTTATTTATTTCGTTTCAGTAAATATCAGACTAAAATTATTCTGAAGTTTGAAAAGGTCATGAACAGGTTTTAGGGTCTTTACTATCCATTTGGGAAGGTAACATTTGTACAGGCTTGTATTTTGTGAAAGGTAATTATTTGGGCTTTTTTAAAAATAATACCAAACATTTGATTAGAATTACTCTGATTGATAGTTTTGCCAAAATTGAAAAATATCTAATACAGCCTCTTTAAGAAAACCATTTCAAGATTTCAAGAAAATGAATTTCTTGAATTTGAAAGAAAAGACAACACTAGACAAAATGTATGTATGTATGGATAGAGTATACCACATGAAGTTTAAAAACCATGGTTTTTATTTCTTTGATGTTACCTAACAGATATTGCGTTCATAGTAAATAAAATCGCGTACACAGAAAAACAAATCAAAAGTGCCGACGTGTTATCCATTTTAATCAATCAGGTACGAGTTATTTCTATAACCCGAGAATGCAGCAGTTTCTGTCCACGACATCTGAACTGTGTTTTGCCTTTAATCAGATATGTGTGGGTGTGAGTGACACAACATCCTGTTTACAGTATCTCTTTCATAACATGACACATCCCACAGCCTCAATACAATATTTATATTATTGCATCTGCTGTGCCTAAATAACCCACATTATATAATCTGTGGTCTCTTCTTTCAAAGATATTCCAAATTTCTGAAAAGAAAGAAATTTTACGCAAATTGTCAGGGCAAGCATAATGTTATATTTTACCTCCATGACTGTGATGAAGTGTGGACTGCCACAGTATGATCATCCACCTGCTTCTGAAGACCAGAGATCTGAAATCTCAGGGAGCTGAGACAAGAGTGAAGGTCATCCAGAGGCCTGGGGACAAAAAATAGATTTCAGGACACCATAAAACACAAGGCTTAGATCTTCAATCTGGATAGTCAGTTGATTGATAGGTGTTCAAAGTGCTACTTAAGTCCCAAGATGAAACAGGTGGAAACTTTAAAATGATATGAAGGATACCCTATGAAAAAGAGCTAATACCTTGGTTCAAAAGGGTTAACGAAGAATACCATTACTTAACCCCTCCAAGTGATGAGTGCTGAAAAGCTCAGTCATTTTATGGTCACATCACTGCAGGTAAGTAATTTCAAATTTTGGAAGGAATAACCCTGAACTAAGAGGCAATTTTTGGGGAAAAAAACATACTCTAAAGTGATTTGAGGAGGAGGAGATACCTGAATTGGAATGTGTCTAAAACCACAGCAATACTGTTTCTATACTATGCTTACTTGCTGTTTAAGACCTTGACAATCATCTTTGCCAGTCACTTTTTTCCCCACATCAAATCCCCTAGCCCTTTCCTCACCCACCACCCAACATGATGCTGAACTTACTTGCTGTTTAAGGCCTTGGCAGCCGTTTCTTCCAGTAACTTCTCATATGTCTCCACATCAAATCCACCGAGGTCACTGGCCTCTAGGCTCTGCTCCCCCTCCCCTGATTCTGGCCCGTTCTTCTGGTGGAAAGACTTGCCAAGTTTTTGGTTCAACTACAACATAAAAACGAACAATTTATTTGTTTGTATGAGAATTAAAACATCTCAACATCACTTTGGTAATATCAATGTATTATCACTATCATATTATCATGACACTTTCTCTCTGTAACACAAAAATCACATATTCATGGTGCAACATCACTTCGGCCGTGCTGCTGACACCAAACGTGACACCCCAACCATCCACAGCAAACTGACACCAGACATGATACCCCAAACATCCACGGACACCAGACACCAAACATGCTGACACGAGACACCACACCCAACCCAACCACAGTAGACAACAGACAACAGGCATGACACTGCACGTAGCCACAGTATGCTGACGCCAGACATGACACCCCAGCCATCCACAGCCAGCAGACACCAGACATGACACTGCAAACAGCCATAGTATGCTGACACCAGACTAACAAGTTCAGGGTCATTCCCTTCATGCTGGCTGCCAAGTCAGGCAGGAATGAAAAGTCAATTTTGAAGTCTTTTACACAGACATGACCTTACTGAGGAAGAAATTCCACATGTGCTACTTATTCAAGAATGCCTGCATCAAAAATGAACTCACCTTATAGTGCTGTATTGCTGCTTTCAGGGCACCCCTTAGTTCTGCCATTTTGGACTGAAGGTCATACTTCTCTTTTTTTGAGGTCATCAACTCTTGTCTCAGAAGTTCAGCTTCTGACTGTGATGCCTGAAGATGGACCAACAGCAGAAGGAAATTTATAATTCCAACACTTCAGTCAAAGAATAGTTTATATAAAAATATGTTGAGCACCTTACCCCATTTTCTACCAATCATCCAATTTAAACTTCATTACATATATTTATTTAATAAATGTGTCTCTCGAATGGAAAATTTCAGAAAGATATGTTAGTATTCATGTCAAGAGTATATTTCAGCATATAATGTTTTTAGGAGATGGCTAACTCAAACACTGGTTTGGGAAATATTTTTGCACATACTGTTGCCTCATCTGAAAGCCACAATTCACACTGAAACTGAATGTAAATGACTTACATAAAGAGCTTTGCTGATGTTCTCTGTATCTGCTAGGTGTCTCTGATCTGACAGCGCCACCTGGTCCTGAAGGGAGCTAATCTCAGCATCCTTCTGCTTTAACTGCCATTCCAACGTCTGAAAAACAAAAACAACAAGAGGAAATGAAACAATTTATTGATGTTGGAATCAATGGCTTTACTGAGACACATTCCTTGGCCTTGTTTTGAAAACAAAATGCAAATGATTCAATATTGCTTTGATAATATATTTCAGCAATGTCTTAGAAATGACTAATATTTGATCCAATTTTCCAATTTTATAATATTAATTTAAAAGACTATAACTTTCAAATAGTTGCTTTGCATTTTCCTACTATACATCTTTTCTCACTGACTTAAATTCAGGGAAATGTTTGGAGTCAATGATGTCATCAACTTTTTTGTACCTTTAACCTTTTATCTTTGAATAGCTCTCTTATGTTTAGTGGTACACACTGAACAAGAATTTCTTCCAACGTAGAACACAAAAGTGGCAAAAGTTTGAGGAGTCACATCATTAGCATTTAACATCAATAACATCATAAAATATATGCATTCGATTTCACATATGGTTTTCAGTAAACTGAAGTCTATAAGAAGTATGTCCAAACCTCAAGCTGTTTGGCGAAGACAGGGTTGTTGGATTCTGAATCTTTCATGGCTCGTTGCAGCCTCTCACATTCCGTCTGCATGACCGCTTTCTCGGACTGCAGTCTCTCCACCAAGGTGCGCTGTGAAAGTTCCGTCTGTCGCACATTCTCGTACTCCGTTTGCAGATGACGCACCTCGTTTTGTTTCTGCTCGTAATCTTGTTGCAGTTGTTCATACTCAACTTTCATGGAGTCGTATTGTCTGCGCACACGTTTGCTCTCCGTGATTTTTTGTCCGATCTGTTGAGATAGAGTACCTGGTTGGTTGAATCCATCAAAGTCCGTGATGCCTGTTATTGCCGGCCTAAACCACCCAATCTTTTATTACAACATCCATTCTAATGGGAGGCATGTCATATTTATTTATCTAATGTTTAATGCCATAATCAAGAATTTGACTCGTTTATAAGTTGAGGTAAAATGTAGTGCCAAGAGAAATCTCAGTCTTTTACCAGTGACATGAAATACCTTCATATATTTAATAGGTGTTAAATGCCAAGTTCATAAAGTTTTTACTTAGCCTATTTAATCAAACTTTAAACCTATGAAAGAGCAACTTTCGGCCATTTTTATGCACATTTTAAATTTGATTTTGGAGACAAATCTACACAGGTTGGGTTGGTCAATTCCAGGGCTTCACAAAAAGTACAATGTTACCAGTCTACACAGAATAATGCCTTCAGAATATGCTAAAATAAACACCTAGCAAACAAGAGAAAAGGTTGAAGAACTACAGTATATGATGGCTGCTTGTTTTATGGGTGGAGGAACCACAGAAATTTGACAAGCTACTGGTGAACTTCCCCAAATGTCCTGTGGAATAAACTAACGACCTTTGGCAAGTTCCTGACAAAATTTGCCACTTGTGACATATGCATGCAAATGGCTACAGGAGGATCATTGATTGTTATTGTCACCATGGCCTTACAAGCAGCGAGAGCAATTTGACTACAATTTTGTACACACATCCCAAATAACTCAAAATTGGCCATTGTGGCCAATAAAACAGCAACAACTATCCACTGAGAAAGAGAAAAACTTGTTATATTTATTTAGTTACTTGATTGGTGGATGTTTCACTTCTAAGAAAACAGTGTGATATACTCAGACTGACCTTCTCAGACAGGCCTACTCAGACTGACCCACTCAGACTGGCCTACTAAGACTGGCCTACTAAGGACTGGCCTACTCAGACTGGCTTTCTTAGACAGACCTACTCAGGCTGACCTACTCAGCCTGACCTACTCAGCCTGACCTAGATAGGCCTAGTAAGACTGACCTACTGACAGGCCTACTCAGACAGGCCTACTAAGAATGACCTACTAAGAATGACCTACTCAGACAGGACTACTCAGACTGACCTACTCAGCCTGACCTAGATAGGCATAGTCAGACTGACCTACTGACAGGCCTACTCAGACAGGCCTACTCAGTCTGACCTACTCAGACTGACCTATGCACACAGGCCCACTAAGACTGACCTACTCAGACAGGCCGATTACACAACATGGATGATCCTTTCTATTTATTTATTTGTTTACTTGACTGGTGTTTTAACACTACTTTTCATTCAGTATCACAGCGATCAGGGTTATGGGCAGCGGAAACGAGCTCCTGGAGGAAACTAAAGTAAAACCACCGATCTCTGGTACCTTACAAAGCTCTTGGCTTAAAGCTGTAGCTGACCACTGATATCCTGACCTTTTTGCGGACGTCGCGATGGGCTTCGCGCTCCTTCTGCAGGCCTCCCTCGAGCGTCTGGATCCTCCTAATGTACTCGTGTTCGGCCTTTTCCCTGTCGGCGACACTCTCCTGCATGTGGTTATGTAGATCCACCAGGGAGGACTCTCTCCTGGCCAGGGCTTCTTCCAGAGTGCCCACATGCTGCTTCAGTGAGTTCTGGCTTTGTAACAAACCTACAGGAAAGGGCACAAAACTAAGGTCAGTAGTTCAGTCCATATTTTGCATTATTCAATCAATTAGGCCTGTCAAGTGGGAAACTTGCTTATCATTGTTTTTTGTCACTCTTCATTTTTGTCTCTGTCCTCACCTTATTTTGCATTTTTCTATGCTTTAGTAACACGCCTGCCAGTCAGGCAGAAACCTCACTGATCACTGTTTTATGTCACCATTTATATTAGTGTTCTCTCATTTATTTGCATTATTTACTGTGTATGTATGTGTACATATCTGGCCTTGTATCGGTCCGTCATCAGATCCTGTGTGGTATGTGATGATTTCAACCAAAGTCACAAGTTATTACTGCAAAAACTGTTGTGTCAAATTTACTCCTTCAAACGCCTTCCATCTATAAAGTTTCTTAAAGATACAAGACAAGGAACTCTAGAACAAAGATTTCAGTATGTTTATATGCCAAATGATGAATATTATGCCCAGGAATTCTTGTTAAAATAATGTCAATTTTGAAGGGGGGGGGGGGCATATACATGTTAATTACCCCTCTATATTATGCATCATTGTTGATCTTCTTCAGAACTCAATGAACACCCCTGAAGTGCCCCAAGCCCAGTGAATCGGGTTGCAAAAGTGTGGGGCAAGGTGTACACAGATACCGCATGGCTTCTTCAGACCACTAGCGCCTCCTGCGCACCCCTACACCAGCCCCCATTGGGTCTGTTCCCCACACCCCCGCCACCATTCAACCAAAACCCCACAAAAGCTCTTTTTAATCATCGTTGACGTCACCGATGCAAAATACTTAATTTCTGAACTGACCACTGGGACCCTCAGAAAACTTTAGAAGCCACTTTTAACCCCCACCCCCCAACCCCACCCCACCCCCAAAAGCAAAAGCTGAAAAAATTGTTTGTACTGTTATATGTTATTACACATCATAATCTGCTCATTAAAGAATAAAACCAAAGCGTTTCATGTATCCTTTAAGTTTTATAATGAGCATAATTCCCTTGTAAGTAAAGGAGGACAGTGTCCAGAATCTCTGGAAATTCATGATTGTGTCTAATTAGATCGTCACACTGGATATACGAACAGTTGCAATCAAAGCGCAATGGAGATACATATTATACGATCAACAACTTATAAACTAGAATGGTATATAATTTGGACATTCCTTGCGTGTTTTCGGCATGTTGACTATTTCTCTTTGCATACATCCTAATTTCTTACTTCATATGCTGCCTTAGTTTTTTGGTGGTTTGTGCTGAACATTGTTTTCGGAATTAGACTTGCAATTATTGATCTGGAATGTCTATTTTGGTTGACAGCTGGTAAACGACTGTTATACGTCCATTTTGTCACCTAGATTAAAAAAACAATTTCATCTGAGGGTTAAAAGAAAACAAAAGTGCAGCAGTCTTCACCTGCTACTCTGCCCCTTTCCTTCTCAAGCTCCAGCGCTAGATCTCTGTTCAGCTCCTCTGTCTTTGTGCCCTCTGACCTCTCCTGTCTCTCTTGCACAAGCTGCTCCTCAAGGGCAGATAACTGTGACTTATACTCCTCGATCTCCTGGTCCTTGATTCTCTTCAGTTCAAACAGGGCTGACTCCAGCTCCTGTTTTCTGAGCTGTGCAGTCTCCAGCTCAGAAGCCATTGTCTGAAATGTTCAAAGCACAAAGCAGATAAAATGCCTGTTTTGTGTTCTTGTGACTTCAATCAATTTCTTTCTATATAAGATTTGTATTGTTTGTAAACTTTTTATCTTTTTGGAGGGTCAAATGTTTACTTTATGATTCATGCCACACTTTGGGTTTCCTGCAGGTATCATCACAACACATTTATACATCAAGTTTAAAAAACTTTGGAGAAACAAAATGAACATTAGATGTATCTACACTGTATATTGACATCATCACAACATATTCAGATTGAGATATTAAAATAATATCAAATTTCTGATTTTTTTTTTTTTATTTACTTATTTGATTCGTGTTTTATGCTGTACTCAAGAATATTTCACATATGGTGGGAGGAAACCAGGCAGAGCCAGGAAAACCCATGACCATCCGCAGGTCACCTTCCCACGTACGGCCAGGGAGGAAGCCTTAAATTTTTGAAGAAAGTACAAAGGAAAAAAAAAATATGTCGTCGTTGTAAAGGCAAGAATGACCAACAGGTTGCACAGATTAGGCCCAAGCTACTTTGTGGGAGGATGGGTCCCTCATTCAAGCAGAAATTTAATTCAGGATATGAAGGATTTTCAAATTCAAAATTTTACACTATAATATTCAACATTTGTACTAACCTGAAGTTCTGTTTGCAACTGGTCTTTCTGTTCCACCATAGTTAGGTCAAACTTCCTGTGAAGCATTTCAAGCTCAGTTTCCAATCGTTCTTTGTCCCCAATGGTCTCTCGCAACTTTGCACTCAGCTGTCCCACATTAGACTCAAACATCTCCTGACGATCCTTCAGCTCCTGTTGTAACTTGGTCATGTCAGTGCTTAGCTTGGTAGCTCGGGCCTTCTGCTTCAAAAAATCTTTTTGACCTTTACTTTGAACGTCCTTAAGCTTACGTTTTAACTCTTCGTTTTCTTGCAAAATACTTTCATCCATTTTTCCAACGGGAGCACTTTCTCCTGAGCTGAATTCAGGAGCTGCAGACGACAGTGCTTTTTGTTCCTGAGCCACCTGAAGTTGTTGTTGTACATCAAACAAAGCCTGTTTAGCGGCATTTAGCTCAGTCCTGAGCAGCACTTTCTCCTCGTCATTTTCTGTGGAAGAAGACACAGACTGAAGTTTGCTCATCTCCACCCTCATGTTCTCCACTGTTAGCTCAAGATCACGTTTTTCCTTCATTAAACCTTCCACCAACTGACCTTTGTCCTGAATGTCCTTGATGGCCGACTCAGAACTCAGCTGCTGTGTCCTGAACTGAGTAGACAGTCTCTCCATCTCCTCCTGTGTCTGCCTTTTCTCGTCTCGAGTCCGCTGGAGCTCACTTGAACGACTGCTCAAGTCCTGCTTCATTTGTCTGAAACTTTTCTCCACTTTACCCATGTCCCCTCTCAGAGACTCCAAAGCTTTGTCTACTGTTTTCTTTTCCTCCAATGCTGCCCGCAGAGCAATTTCAGTTGTTGCCTTCTCCTCTTTCAATTTTAAAATTTCACTGTCTTTCAAACTAACATCATGCTGGAATGCTTTCAGACGGCCTTCGACCTCTATCAGTTTCTGCTCCAAATCTTCTATGATTTTATCTCTCTCTGACAAGTTCTCTTGAGATAGATTCAGCCGTTTCAGCAGTTCTGACTGTTCTGACTCCAGAATTGAAATGTGTGCATGTCTGCGTTTGAGGTCATTCTGCGCTTTTTCCAGCTGGACCTCCAAATCCGCGACAGTGGCCACCAGCTCTGACAGTTTAGAAGTCTCTGCTTCCACAGAATTCATTTTGTAGTGAAGCGTGTTTTCCATTAAGGATCTTTCCCGTGAAATTTCCTGGAAAGCCGCTTCTCGATCAAGCATGTCTGACTCAATGGCTTCTAGATGCCTTGCCAAGGCTTCTTTCTCTTTCAGGGCTTGGCTCTGTACTGCCGTCAACTGCTGCCGAATCCGCCCATTTTCTGATTTCAGCCTCTCGATAACCTTCCCGTGAGAGACAGTATTTGCTTGTAGAATTGTCAGCTGCTTCTGTACTTGCGAGCGTGCTTCGTGTGCGAGTTGCAGCTGCTGCTGATACCATTCCTTAGCATTAATTAATGTCGCAACGTCATTTTTAGCCGAGCGTGCGTCATTATCAGCAGACATTTTTGCCTGTAGCGCAGTCTGCACCTCCACATAAAGCTCGGCCACTTTGTTCTTCAGAGCCTGAATTGTAACCTCCTTAGCCTTAAGCTCATCTCGAATTTCCTTCATCTTACTATGCAGTTTGTCTGTGGTTTCTTGGGTTGCCTGCAGCTCTTCCTGAATGGCTCTTGCCTCTTCATTCTTTTCATCCAGAAGCTTCTGGGTTTCTCGTAGTGCCTCTTCAAGCATTGCTCTGCTTTGCCTCAGACTGTTCACTTCACTCAGCAAGCCTTCCTTCTCTGCAAATGTCGTTCTGTCGCCCTGAGATTTCAGCTTGAGTTTTAGTGAGGCTACCAGAGCCTGGAGTTCTGCACGTTCTTGCATGACGGTCTCTGCCTCCTGGCTCAGCATTTCCAGCTGGCCCTCTAGCTTGGCTTTCTCACGGAGGACATGTTCCAGCTCCTCTGACGTAGGACCGGACACGCTCCCAACGCTGGAGCTACTCACCTGAGAAAACAAATCACAGCACAGATTTATGCGAGGTATCGTATTAAAATACTTAAAATTTCACCCCCAAAAAAATGATCATTTTCCCTGCTTCTGAGAATTTTATTGATCTTGGAAAGGTGTTCTCAGGTTAGTTTGATGATATAAGATGATATTCTACTGGAAAAATTTATCACCATCAATAATATGTGACATTTATTTGCCTCTAAAAATGCATTGTTTTGGGGCCAAACTCTTGCCTTCTGTGGTGTACTGAATGCTACAGAGGGAAAAAACAAAAGATCAATTTCTCAAATTTTACTTCCCAAAATCTAATATTTAAACCTTCAAAACAAACTTCAGTGATATATCAAATGCTGAATTTTAGTTCAAACTGTGAAATTCTATCCAAGGTACTGACCCCATCCTCCAAAGCACCAGAAAATGGCGCAAATGTACACAATGAATAAACATCATATTTTAATGGTAACAAATCACCAGTCCCAGACACTATTTATGGTCATTAAGCACACAAGTGATAGATAATCAACTTCCTGTGCATGACACAAGCATGACTGATATGGTTTTATCATAGCACATCTCTAACTGTACATCTAGAAATGCCACTATAGAAAGCTTGATAATTTATAGAAAGCTTGATAATTTATAGAGAGGACATTTAATCTGGTTATACAAAATTGCTTGAATGTATGAATGACTGATGAAAATTTAATGCCACACTGACACCATTTCAGCTATATCAAAACGAAAACCATGTTAAAACAAGAATGACTCATAACATCCAAAATCAAACAAAAATGCAAACTCAAATACAGGTAACAAACAAGAATCAGTTAATATTTAAAACATCACATTCAGTACAGTCCACACTCTGCTTTGCCTAGAGTAAACCACCATCCTTGGCACGGCAAATGACAGACCACCATTATCCAGGCAAATGACAAATCACCCTTGGCCAGGCAAATGACAAATCACCCTAGTTAAAGAAGTGAACCGCCGAGAGCTGGATTTGAACCTTTGAGCTCACTGGTCCGAGGTTGTGGCAAGACCAGAGATTTAGCATAATGAGGCAGTGACGGCCATTAGCCGTGTACAAGTGGCTACAGTAGTCACACAAGTGGATTCTGACAATAATACACAAAGTATATGTGTTTTTTATACAGAACCATAATTTTGTCAAAACTGAATGAAAACAACCCAAAGCCCAAACCTGATCCTAGTTCATAGTTAAGCATGAACTCATCCAACATAACCATCTGAACAAAAGTCTGATTTGTTTCATGGACTGACGGACTGAGCGTCCTCTGAGACCTGTACAGGACTAAAAATAAATGAGGTAAATTTCTTCATGTAGATCTGCACTCTGTTAATTCTAAATCAAACGTCCATGTCTATCAATTACCTGACGTCCAGGAGACTTCTGCCTTGATTCTCGTACAGATTTTTGAAACAGAGGTCCTAGAGCTGGAACAGACTCGCCTCTTGAGAACGGCATCCTGTAGTTTTGCCCAAGGAGACTTTCCAAAACATCCATGGGGCTTTGCGTAACGGTTTTAGGAAGGCTGTCCTTGGATGAGGCAGCTGTGTTTGTTGTGTTGGTTGCTGAAAAAGACGATGTGTCTCTAACTGGCGGAGAATGACTTCTGTAACGAGATCCTGGTGTTGTTGTAAACTCGCTCAAATCCAAAGGCTGGAGGGGTGGCAGTGACTTCAAAAACACCTCCGCATCAAGTTTATCTGAAGACGCAATATCACTGGCAGTATCCGACACACTACCCTGGTCTTCAGACTTTTTAGAGTTTATAGACAAAGTATCTGTCTCTCTAACAACAGATAGTTCCTTGTCATCATCATGGGACGATGTTTTCTGCTTGTGGTGCTCTTTTGTCACTGGGGGTGTGGAAAGTGCCAAATGTTTCGATGAGGACCCTGAGAACCAGGAAGACCTCTCCTTTGTCCTCGTGATACTTTCAGCGGATATACGAATCAGCTCTTTGGCCTGTGATTTCTCTGACTCTGATGTGGGTCCATCTTTAGTCGACCGCATGGGACTCTGGGTAATGTCCTGTGTTTCTGTTGTCTCGGAAATGCTCAAATCTTGGGAGAGAGAAGATGTCTCACTGGCCGTCATGGAAGATTCCATTGTCGAATTTGTTGTCATGGAAGTCATCTTTACAAACATACAAAAAATGGTTTCAAATATTTCAAACACTCCCAAGTTATATGCTTACCAGAAAACTTGTCAAAACTCAAGAAACATAAATATTTACTGTCGTAGGAACATCCTTCACCTCAAAATTTTATCAGATGATGAAAACATGTTATAACTTGTACAACCTGCAATACCATAATCTCAATTATTAAATTAAATTCCTACCTAAAATACAAATGTTACTGATGGAAATTGGTCACAGTCATCATTGCAGAAAAACCATCTTACATGATCACTGTCTTCACTAACAACTCTGATATTCCAGGATGAGATTCTTTTCCCTCACCTTTCCATTGTCAGACTGTCCTGTGGGGGATCCTACAGCACCGCCTTGTGGGGTGTCCAGCCGAGGGGCCTGCCCTTGTCTTAAGCGCCGCTCAGCATCTGCGATCACCTGAGCAATCTCCTCCGCAGAAGCTGGCTGAATGTTCTTGTCACCTGAAGATCATTGTAGTTCAGACATGTTATATTAACACACAATCATGCCAGTAGATTGTTTTTCCTTTTTTTTTTTTTGTTTGCTTTTAACATCACACAGGAAAAACTAGAAAGTCCTTTTCAACCCAAAACAAGCAACATTTTGGCATCAGTACCAACCTTTGGCAAGTCACAAACTTTCCCACCTGAGGGTGTGACATATCTGAAGATGCATTGGTGCCCTCCGAACATTCAGTGTGAGGGATTCTACAAATTCTCTTTTTTTTTTATGCGCACCATGAGTTCTCACGAATGAAGAACAAGTACCTTCAACCATTAGAAGGTGGAGGCTATATTTGCTTTACAATGTATATATATGAGAGTGGACTTACCTATTACAGACCACTGCAGGTGTAGTGCCTCGGCCACTGTTTCAAAGGGCGATGCATTGTGACTCCTGTCTGTACCCATCCCATCTGGAGTCCTGACCGGGGTCCCTGGGCTCTGAGGGGTCACCTCCTCCACAGGCATGTTGTAATGTGTCAGGTAAGACTTCAGGGAGGCTGAGTTAGCAGCAATCTACACAACAACAACAGCATGTGGACGATCAAATTGTAAAACATAAGACGACAATGATGCATTATTGAGGAAAGTTTGCTCTGTTTGTTTTCTTTTTAATAAATGAACTATAATTTTATCATTTTATTCGAATAAAATATCAGCAGAGATACATATTAATAAATACTGGCTCTGGTGACTAAACAGTCTAAACTGTTGTCAACTTTGTCAACAATAGAGCGTATTACATCTGACAATCATTAAAATATGGTCATGTAGAAACAAACAATTTCAGTTTCATCTTCAAATTAAATGCTATGCTAGGTGTATCTAAAACACATACATTTATGCTCCCTTTAATGAAAACCTATTTTGGTTGTCAAGGCCAAGTTACTGTTCCAAATTTAATTATAAAATTAAAACTCAATTACTTTACAATAAATCCTACTCACAATGTAACCCTGAAATGCACAGGAATTTGACATGAGTCATAAAAAAAGTGGAAATCAAGTTAAGATAATCTCCACTGCATTTGCAAGGAGAGCATAAAAATAAAATTCTACCCACCTGTTTTAAATAGCCAATCTCCACCGCACTGTTGACAGAGTGAGATGAAGTTGTTACTTCCCCTGGTTGGCCTGTCTTTGCCTTTGCACCACCAGACGGCGCTACTGTAGCACATGTAACTGGAGAGGTGATAGCTTTGGTGACGTGAGTCACACCTCTCTTCCCTTTTGGTTTTCGGCTAGGAGTTGTTCCAGGAAAGGAATCTAAAACACCTAAAAGCAAAACAAATTTTCTCATCAACGCCCTGCTCGCCTTATCTTTTACACTTTATTTAACTTTTGTACAGCATTGGAGAATACTGGACTTCGACCCCATAAGTCATGTTCATTCGAGACCGCCTATGTCTGGGCACTTCACTCGCCCGCCGCAGAGGCAAGTAAATGACAAGATGAATTATAACACGGGGAAGTACAGGAAAATTACCCACAACGCAAAACAGTGTGAGAGTTATGCCTGAGTTATAACTAGTAATTCTAGTTTTGTTTGCTAACAGACCAATCTGCACAGCACACATAAATTGTGAACATGAACAAAACACAGTTTTGGACTCTGGATGCCACGAGTATTGTGCTAACTTTAACCTCATTTACTAGCAGATATTTAATTTTCAGCACATTGTCTAAATGTGTAAAGTATGTAGAAGCTAGTAACATGGAAATGCCAGGATGTTCGCATTCCTCAATGGGTATAGGAAAGTGAGCAGGACTAAAACCATTCCCAGAAAGTTTACATCTTGCCAGCCAATGGAAGATGCAGTCCTACACAGTGCCATTCAGTTCACCACGCTGTTTTTCTGGACCCTTTCATCAATAATTAAGTCAGCACAGCAATCAATCTAAGCTTTTGCCAATACATAAGGCATCGTTTCAACACGGAATTACAAATTCTACCAAACAAAAAAAGAATAAAGGAATGCAATAAACTACCATGCATCTAGTTTCACACAACAAGTAAGTAAGGGGAAATTTGAATGTTCAATCCGCAACACTGATTTCAAACAGATTGGGAAATAAATCTTAGAGAGTTTACACTCTCAGTAGGCTTAATAACTGAGGGTCAGGTACAGGCAAGAAAACACAAGTTAAACAGAAACATCCAATTTTACAAGGATCAGACTTATAACTGAATTTTTTCCTGCAGTTCGGACGTTATTTTAAGAAATGATCAAAATTCTACCACCACTATCTTGATCGCTTACGTAAAGGGTGCCAAAAAAGGAAACGCATAGGTGAATTTTCAAAGCAGTAAATCTGCTTTAGTTCAAAGTGGAATAATTAATATAATATGGTGCAATTATCTGCAAAATCACATAACGAAGAAAACAGTCAGACTGTCAGTAATCATAAAATAAGCAAAAAAAAGTTCACTGAGTGATGACACCAGGCCACAAGTGGATGATCACTTCAGCATGTGGTAGCACCACAGTACTGTGAGTCACCTATGCATTTTCTTTTGTGGGAGAGTATATAAACTGACCCAGTTTCCCAGGATTCCCTGTGAAAGGAGCAGAGGCCAAGGTCACCTCTTTCTCAGAGTAAAGGTCAAGCAACAGCTTCTTGATCTGAAGGTCAAGGTCAGAAGTGACAGAGTCAGGCCAATGAGAGATGGCGCTCCGAGGCATGAGAGTGTTAGAGTGCGATGACCAGACAGTCAGACAGACGATGTAAAGGGTGTGACGCTACAGGGGCAGACAACCATCACCAGAGAATCTGTGAGGTAAAGTGGGGTTAGTACCAGTCTTACCAAAGTCAGGTGTAGTACCTCCTAACCTGACCTTGTCACATGATAGTTAAAGGGATACAGAATCAATGCTGATTGGCTGACGGTGGAGATAGGGTTTCCTGGGTTAAACATTACAGCCATAGTCACGCTTGAATAAATGGCTCATACCTAAAATGCAGCTTAGATGCCTATCTCTCACACGGGCCAATCAGAATTGATACTGTATCCCTTTAAAACTAGTAACACAAAGCTTTCAGGCCATCACATGAGTCACAACGAACCTTCCTTGAATAGTAAAGGTCATATTTTTTAGTTTTAAGAGGTCAAATTTTGTATATTTCGTAACTGTTGGTTAAATATATAAATTAAAGAAAAAGTTAACTTCAGTTTTCCCAAAATATGGAAGAAAAACTTTGACTAAAACAACAGCGAATGAGCTGAAGGTAGCATTTCTTCATATCTATGCGTAATAAGCAGTAACAACACCCGGGATTGATAAGACTGGAGTTAGTACAATGTTAAAACCAAGTCTAACTGGATGCAAGCTGTTTAATAAGGAATCTACATTCGTGATCTACTCAATCCCTATACTAGGATACTCAGTAGGTACGAGACATTAAAACAGATCAAAGGAAAATTCAACGACAGCACGAGCCATTTTCTACACCCACTTCACATCACAGCCACCATTTGACAAATTTAGTTTGTCTCAACAATGACAGTCTTCCATGTCTTCACAGAGAAAAATATTCATAAAAAAAAAACAACAATGCTGTAAGCATTACTAAAATCAAGGCGACTGTGCATACATGTACATGTAATTTTATTGTTCAAACTATTCAAAGATACAAAAGCAGAGATATAATTTTATTGTTTCTGACATCACTTCCTGCCTCATCATCCTTGTGACCTTGCCTATTGGTGCTGTTCAAAATTTCATTTCTGCCTCATCATCCTTGTGACCTTGCCTATTGGTGTTGTTCAAAATTTCATTTCTGCCTCATCATCCTTGTGACCTTGCCTATTGGTGTTGTTCAAAATTTCATTTCTGCCTCATGATCCTTGCGACCTTGCCTATTGGTGTTGTTCAAATTTCATTTCTGCCTCATCATCCTTGTGACCCTGCCTATTGATGTTGCTCAAGATTTCATTTCTGCCTCATCATCCTTGTGACCTTGCCTATTGGTGTTGTTCAAGATTTCATTTCTGCCTCATCATCCTTGTGACCCTGCCTATTGATGTTGCTCAAGATTTCATTTCTGCCTCATCATCCTTGTGACCTTGCCTATTGGTGTTGTTCAAATTTCATTTCTGCCTCATCATCCTTGTGACCCTGCCTATTGATGTTGCTCAAGATTTCATTTCTGCCTCATCATCCTTGTGACCTTGCCTATTGGTGTTGTTCAAAATTTCATTTCTGCCTCATCATCCCTGTGACCTTGCCTATTGATGTTGCTCAAGATTTTTCAGGCTCTACACTGACAAACATGACAAACTACCAAAGGTACAGGCTCTACACTGACAAACATGACAAACCACCAAAGGTACAGGCTCTGCATTGACAAACATGACAAACCACTAGAGGTACAGACTCTACACTGACAAACATGACAAACCACCAAAGGTACAGGCTCTACACTGACAAACATGACAAACCACCAAAGGTACAGGCTCTGCATTGACAAACATCACAAACCACTAGAGGTACAGGCTCTACACTGACAAACATGACAACCTACCAAAGGTACAGGCTCTACACTGACAAACATGACAAACCACCAAAGGTACAGGCTCTGCATTGACAAACATGACAAACCACTAGAGGTACAGACTCTACACTGACAAACATGACAAACCACCAAAGGTACAGGCTCTACACTGACAAACATGACAAACCACCAAAGGTACAGGCTCTGCATTGACAAACATCACAAACCACTAGAGGTACAGGCTCTACACTGACAAACATGACAACCTACCAAAGGTACAGGCTCTACACTGACAAACATGACAAACCACTAGAGGTACAGGCTCTACACTGAAAAACATGACAAACTACCAAAGGTACAGGCTCTGCATTGACAAACATGACAAACCACTAGAGGTACAGACTCTACACTGACAAACATGACAAACCACCAAAGGTACAGGCTCTACACTGACAAACATGACAAACCACCAAAGGTACAGGCTCTGCATTGACAAACATCACAAACCACTAGAGGTACAGGCTCTACACTGACAAACATGACAACCTACCAAAGGTACAGGCTCTACACTGACAAACATGACAAACCACCAAAGGTACAGGCTCTGCATTGACAAACATGACAAACCACTAGAGGTACAGACTCTACACTGACAAACATGACAAACCACCAAAGGTACAGGCTCTACACTGACAAACATGACAAACCACCAAAGGTACAGGCTCTGCATTGACAAACATCACAAACCACTAGAGGTACAGGCTCTACACTGACAAACATGACAACCTACCAAAGGTACAGGCTCTACACTGACAAACATGACAAACCACTAGAGGTACAGGCTCTACACTGAAAAACATGACAAACTACCAAAGGTACAGGCTCTGCATTGACAAACATGACAAACCACTAGAGGTACAGGCTCTACACTGACAAACATGACAAACTACCAAAGGTACAGGCTCTGCATTGACAAACATGACAAACCACCAAAGGTACAGGCTCTACACTGACAAACATGACAAACCACCAAAGTACAGGCTCTACACTGACAAACATGACAAACTACCAAAGGTACAGGCTCTACACTGACAAACATGACAAACCACCAAAGTACATGCTCTACACTGACAAACATGACAAACTACCAAAGGTACAGGCTCTACACTGACAAACATGACAAACCACCAAAGTACAGGCTCTGCACTGACAAACATGACAAACCACCAAAGTACAGGCCCTGCACAGACAAACATGACAAACCACCAAAAGCACAGGCTCTGCACTGACAAACATGACAAACCACCAAAGGTACAGGCTCTGCACTGACAAACATGACAAACCACCAAAGGTACAGGCTCTGCACTGACAAACATGACAAACCACCAAAGGTACAGGCTCTGCACTGACAAACATGACAAACCACCAACACATCTCATGCTACATGTTCTCATGCTATGCATTTCATATTAAGTATATTACTGGGCTGTTCTTTCTTTTCTTGGTAATCTTTTGTCCATTTCTTTATTTTTTTAAAATTCACCAGGCAACCACCAGCTGATATTTACAAAAATTAATAAAATTAATGAATCAATAAATTAGTGACTTCTTATGAAGTTACAAGAGAGAATATGCACATGTTATGAAAACTATATATGGCTTACACTCCATTAGTACAAATTTGTAAAGAATTCTTGCAATCAATGATCTATCATACTAAATTCACTGAAGCACATACAGAAGAGGACGTTTTACAGTGCTAATGACTAATCTGTGTTATTCTTGTACTCAAAACATGCAAGTTATACAATGATTAGGGGTGTCCAGAGAAAACAACCAGTCCCTGGCAAGTAACTGATCATGTTTCCTAAGTGTGACAAAAAGATTTTATAGTCTATTGGAGTGTGGCGCAATGACCCACGAGCTTCTCACCAATGTGGTCGCTGTGAGTTCAAGTCCAGCTCCTGCTGGCTTCCTTTTCAGCCGTACGTGGGAAGGTCTTTCAGCAACCTGCGGGTGGTCGTGGGTTTCCCTCAGGCTCCGCCCTGTTTTCTCCCACCATAAAGCTGGCCGTTGGCGTATAAGTGAAATATTCTGGACTACAGCGTAAAACACCAATGAAGTAAATAAATAAATAAAGTCTGTTGGTAGATGCTCAGACAACAAACTTCATGTAACACCACACAAATGATCCACTGAGAGCTGTAGACTGAAATCAAGATCCACAATGAGAGGAGACAAGCAAGCCTGGAAATAAGCATCAGTACAAGGACGTTGTTCTGTACCAAATAGTAGTTTGACCAAGGCCAACTACAAACATATTTGGTACAGGACAAAACTGCCACGTAAATACGATTGTAACTATTTTACTAATGTGAATAGCTGGGAGATTTGCCATTATGTCCTGAACCAACTCAAAAGTTATTTCCTGGCTTGAGCAAGAGTATTTTGAAAACTGTCAAGAGATTAGACTGATCAAAAACTTCCTGTGTCTAAGTGATTGTAAGACAAACCCAATAATCATGAGGTAACGACCCTCCCATCTTCAACATAAGGCCTTTAACACCCCCCCCCCCCCTCCCCCCACCACACACACACACACATTGAATTTCATTGGACTCGTCTATGTACTAACCACCAGTGGCAGACGGTGACAAGGATCCGGTGTGGTGACTTATGTGACTGGTTTTGTCCTCTGCACCAGAGAAGTGGTATTCGCAGTTGACGATGGTGCCAAAGGAGTCAAGGTCGTTTTCAGTGGGCGGGGCTAGATCCGAGGAGTGGAAGTTGACCTGGTGAAGGTTGAGGTGGAAGGGCTCCATGGAAGTGCCTGCTGCTCCATGTAGTCTGTAGTTAGGGCTACGCCGGGCGCATAATCTGGGCAGACTGAAACAGACAGATGAATGACTGATTGATATATGTAGCGTAATGATACTGGCTCATCAATGTAGTCTGTACAACCTGAGTACAGCCACCCTGCATGCATATTTAAACAGTGATTTATTGATTGACTGATTACGAACAGGCCGCTCCGTGTGTTAAGCCTGCTCTACATCCCTGTACAAGCCACACGACAGTGGCATGGCATATATTCTACATACCACTTAAGCTGTATGGAATTTTCCGCCCATATTTGTTCAGATAATGAATATGTGTCCTATTTTCTTCCTTTGTCTTGAGGATAGCAAGTGTGCGAGGATAGCATGTGTGTGAGGATAGCAAGTGTGCGAGGATCGCATGTGTGCGAGGATAGCAAGTGTGCGAGGATAGCAAGTGTGCGAGGATAGCATGTGTGCGAGGATAGCATGTGTGCGAGGATAGCAAGTGTGCGAGGATAGCATGTGTGCGAGGATAGCATGTGTGCGAGGATAGCAAGTGTGCGAGGATAGCATGTGTGCGAGGATAGCAAGTGTGCGAGGATAGCAAGTGTGCGAGGACAGCAAGTGTGCGAGGACAGCAATTGTGCGAGGACAGCATGTGTGCGAGGACAGCATGTGTGCGAGGACAGCAAGTGTGCGAGGACAGCATGTGTGCGAGGACAGCAAGTGTGCGAGGACAGCATGTGTGAGAGGACAGCATGTGTGCGAGGACAGCAAGTGTGCGAGGACAGCAAGTGTGCGAGGATAGCATGTGTGCGAGGATAGCAAGTGTGCGAGGATAGCATGTGTGCGAGGATAGCAAGTGTGCGAGGATAGCAAGTGTGCGAGGATAGCATGTGTGCGAGGATAGCATGTGTGCGAGGATAGCAAGTGTGCGAGGATAGCATGTGTGCGAGGATAGCAAGTGTGCGAGGATAGCATGTGTGCGAGGATAGCATGTGTGTTCATCACCATCCTGATATTTACCATTACGAAAAACATGACCCTTACAACCACTGTTTTGTTCGACTGAAATACAGGCACATGATGAATGCATTTATGATAGTCAAAGTATTGAAACAATACAACCTCAGTGGAATATCGCGTACTCAAAGTGATCCAAATTTAGCAAAATCACATTACCTTCAGCAGTATTAGCGTTTAATGGAAAGAGGATCACCCTGGGATTTTTTTTTTTTTTAGCATGACTGTCTTCCTCAACCCTCCTGCATATACATATATGAAGTTGTGTCATTAGAACATGACATGTTTAGAGCATGACATGTTTAGAGCATGACAAGACAGGTTTACAGAGCGAAACCATATACAAATATGTATACATCAGTTTACTGCACGGCAAAGGTGATGTACACAGTGGGTGTAATTGTTATTCATGATAATTAAAACTTTTAACATAACAATCCATAATAGCCCAAGCCCACCGCATGTACTAACCTCAAGCACAACTTGTCCCACCCCTTCTACAACTTACCATGTTCCCTATACAATGTAACATACCCTCTGTCCAACATGCCATGCCCCCTGTACAATGTAACAGGCCTTCTGTACAACATGCCGCACCCCTGCCTCCCACCTTCACAAACACAAACCTGAGAAAACTCACCTAGTACAACTGAAGACAAGATCTTCAGTATCCATTGAAATACAAATGAGCAGATCAGTGTTAATCACTACACAGACAACCTGTGTATAAGCACAAAAATCAATAGGGGATTGTCTTGCACGGCATCCTTCTTTTAATACCACTGAACTTGGTCAATGCACATGTAGCCATGGACACCTATGGAGATGAGAGTCATGAGTTTGCATGCCCACAGAAACTGGCTGATAGAGTCAACATGTGAAAATCATCCAGCCTGCATCAGATACTGCACACTGCTGCAGTCATAATGCAGAAATTCTGCAGCTGTGTGTACATGTATGTCCTATCTGATCCATTTCATCTGTACTGTCAATTAGCACGTGCAGTAGTTCTCGTGCTGATATTTGTCCGATGGGCTTGCATGCCTGTGAGAGCGTTAAAACATGTTCACTGTCCAACGGAATCAAGAGTACAACCATAGTACAAAAATGTTAGGCAATCTTTGCTGACATTTAATTTACCTATCACCTGTCTTCCAGAAGCAAATATGACATCTCTTTCCTTAAGGAACTTAAGTTCATACACGTTGAGCATTTCAATTTTCTTCATCATTCGTCTACTTTAAATACCTTTTGTGAAATCTTTTACAGGCGTCCATGTTGTAGTACGTAAATATGATCAAAAATATTTCACCTTTTTTCTCTCCTATTAAGAATTTCCTGTACAGTCTTATTTGTTTGGTGTTTTTTGGACAAAAATAATCAAAAGACTATCATATCCAAGTTCAAATCTGCTGACAGCAATGCAATGACTTCAAACAAGAAAGGCTGTAAAATTTGCGTAGGGGGTGGGTTCTTCAGAGGAAATCATGTTTTAAATCATGACCAAACCTTTGTGCCAAAGAGTCAAATTTCATTTCATCCCATAGGATTGTATGCTCATGTGATTTTCTTTCCAAGGTCACAAGGCCTATATACCGAACATGGCATCCATGTACATGTTACTAGGAACAGATCATGTAAAACTCATCAATACGAATATTTACTGTATTTACTCGCTTTTTCACTTACAATGTATGGTTATTTAAATATTCGTTTAAATAAAGCCTTATTTGTCCAAACTGATGAGGAATTTATCAACCAATTAATTTTTTCGATTTTACTCATTATTTTAGAAAGTGCAGTAATCTTTTCTTGGTGCTGCCAAAGGTTTTGAATTTAGGACACTGGCCTGCCTCTGAGCTCTCAGACAGCACACAACATTTAACTTCTAAATGTTTCAAAAAATTAAACCAAAGACTACTGACATAGATCTAGAAGTTGGTTACCTTGTTTTTATCATGTGTTTTAATAAATTGCAAAATGTACAAACATGCCTTCACCAATTGTTTTCAAAATGTCTGCTGATAAAAATATCAAAAGCACCGTAATTTTAACAATCCAAGTGATTTTATTTGACATAAAATTTGACGTCACCATTCAGGATGAAGCCCTCCATCACATGGTCTCGATGATGAAACCCTAGCCCTCAATAATAGCTTTTCAGGATAAAACAGAGAAATGTTTGGTTGAAACTCTCTCAAGGGAATCTTTCAGTTCCATGTATATCTGTCCCATGCCAATCTTTTCCACTCCTGAAAGAGGCTGGCTTCTAAGAATCTGTACATCATCCCAAACTGTACACTCATTTCTACTTCCATCCTTAGTCTCCAGGTATTCTCCAGGATAAAAATTGTAAGGTTAAAAATTGAGAAGATGTTGTTTGAGCAAATCATGACAGAAACATTACTGGTGCCACTTGATACATGTTCTGTCTTCTGTGACCTATTTCCAGGCAATCACATCACCACAAAAACAGTGTCACGCCCAACAGCACCAGGGTGGTCCTGAATCATCTCAGGATAAGAAGGAATGATTATACCTTAATGTCACATGGGCAATTTTCCAGCCATATTGTGGCAGTCTCAGGATAAGCTCTTCTCTTGTAAAGGCATCACAGATGTCCATGTACCATGGACAAAATGTCAAAAAAATGTGAAATCCAAATGTCCATTGCTAAGGCAAGAAATGAACCAAGCTCTACCTTATTAATGAAGTATCAAAGTCAATATAATGACTCCAGGTTAGCAGGTGGGCCCCAGATGTAGGTAATCACTTTGTAAGGCCTGTGTGGCAAGCAGTGCACAGTGGAGATCACATACAGTCAGAAAAAATCAAATTTTGAAACAAGTGACCCATAGTATGTGAATTCTGAGATGTTCAAACTGTGTCCACGGACAAGCACATTGACACATCCATGTCAAGCTGTGTCCATAGACAAGCACATTGATACATCCATGTCAAGCTGTGTCCATAGGCAAGCACACTGACACATCCATGTCAAGCTGTGTGTGTCAACCATACCCTATACAACTGCATAATATATGCATCAGGCTGTGTGTGCTCAGCTGTCAATTCAATTCATCTGCTGTTTTGCAGAATGTACACATACATAAAACACAGAACAAAATCTAGCATCTAGCAACTGTCGCACTGTGTTTGAAGATTCTGCTGATTGTGGACACAGAGACGAGCTTGGTGTCCTGGTATCTACATATGTATAAATGTACATAGGACTGACATACACGCAAAGTCTGCACAAATGTACATCATGTAGTCATTAACACAAGGAAAAACACAGCTCTGGTATCATCCCGTGGCTGTCACAGCAGTTGTAGGTCTTCCCCAACATAGAATCCTACGTTATAGGGAAACATAACTTCAGACTACTAAGCGTACATGTATAAGGGCTCTATAGCTCCAGTATCTCCAGGAATTTGAGGCTCTGGCCTGGTTTGAAAATACGAAGGCAGTAGATCCAGTACAAAGTCTCTAGTATTAGGATTTTCATTTGATTTTTAACAAAAAAAAAAAAAAGAATTTATACCACTGTCTAAGTACACACACACACACCCACACATAAGAAACTGGTATAAGTGTATCAAACAAGGTCTGCTCGCTGTACCCAAGTTCCTTGGTCAGAATTGGTGAATTGTGCTGTACATATGTATATGTACAGGACATTACATTATACACTGTACAGAAGAGCCCAAGTCAATTCATACCGAGACCTGAATGAATAGTGTATACTGACTCTGAAGTAGTGATAAATAGTTTGAAACCGTATGATCACATACAAGAAACTGAAGACATAGAGCTCAGAATTAAATCATCCCCAGTAACACAAAACAGTCGTCCTTGGATTTTGTGGCTGCCTTGATGATAGGGGAATCCCCTCACGTTAAATAAACCGTTGGCCAATGCACTCCATGACAGTTACACTGATGTATTTAAGGAAGACATAGTTTGGCACAAGAATCCTGATGACACAGCTATGAAGGCTGATATGCGGGGTACTCTCTCTATGTACATATAAATACTGTAAGTCCTTATGCTGGTGTTAATGCAGGATGCTATGTTGGCGGGGACACAATCCACTCTGCAGACGTTCAGTAATCGCTGCTAATAGAATGGATGGGCGGCCAGTAATCCACAGCCTTTCCCCTCCACACCTCTGGTACAATGACAGCACTCCCTGTGGTCCCTACACGATCTCAGACATACAAGCAGTGGGTGTAAATTACATGGTCGCAAAATCGTGGAGAGTCTGGATCAATCAATACTGAGAGCCTGACCTACTGCTGTCCGACACAGAACCAATAACAGGAGATCAAAGTGAGATGATAGCAGGGGGAGTAGGGTGGGTGGGTTGGGGGTGTTGGGGGGTAGGGGGAGAGGATTACGCCAACATACACATACACACGAGGGGTAGGGATCTACACCATCCATTAGGCAATGATGTTGCCTGGAGATTTACAACAGATAACAGGAATGATCATACCCTAGTTGGGTGACATATTAGCCGAACACCACTAAGAACAACAAAATCCCCATCATTAAAAATTCAACGAGCGTTCAATCACCAGGTCTGATCGCGTTGATTCGGCACTTTGCTGTGAGTCTCTTTTCTTCCAGCTCTGTTATAGCTGTCAGGCTTAGTATCAGGGAATGCCAGGGAATGAGTCACGTCACTCGTATATATTTGGCAATTGCTGCATTTCACCCAAAGTTTAGCATGTTTCATGCAACACATTTTGCTTGATTCTAATTGATTCTCCCATCTTATGAGGCCACATAAGATTTTTACTGTGATATTCGATTAATTTCTTATCGGAAAATATCTTGGGTGAAACAGATTATATAACTCCAGCAGCTAAGTCCAAATATTAACTGAATGAAGAGCTCTTTAATATGGTATCCCTTCTCAACCATTTTTCTTCTCATTAGCACAACACTTTCTGCAAATTTTTCTTGGTAGAAATGGTCTTCAAGCAAAACTTTATTTAAATGATTGGAAAATACTATCTGGATCAGTTTAACAAAGCAACAAAAAAATGTTTAGTTTAAGGTATACAGCCGACAGTTGGTATAACAGTCTGTCATAAACCAGACTGAGGGAACAAGGAATGCTTGATGGCTGCTCATAGCTGGGCCTGCGGTTTTACAAAACAAAATTCCATTTTGTGGTTGCTTAATTGTCTAACTTCATTAGTTGTCCTGTACACAAATAGCCTAAACTTGCTGGCGTCTTGATAAAATACAACAAATTCTGTTTAGCAAAGTTTGGTCCTCTCGCACAAATATTTATTATCATCTCTGCAAAGGCGGTTATGTTTATGCCAGTGTTTATGTGCATTTACTTGTATGTCAGTGTCTGTATGTCTGTATGTCAGTGTCTGTATGTCTGTATGTCAGTGTCTGTATGTCTGTATGTCAGTGTCTGTATGTCAGTGTCTGTATGTCTGTATGTCAGTGTCTGTATGTCTGTATGTCAGTGTCTGTATATCAGTGTCTGTATGTCTGTATGTCAGTGTCTGTATGTCTGTATGTCAGTGTCTGTATGTCTGTATGTCAGTGTCTGTATGTCAGTGTCTGTATGTCAGTGTCTGTATGTCAGTGTCTGTATGTCAGTGTCTGTATGTCTGTATGTCAGTGTCTGTATGTCTGTATGTCAGTGTATGTATGTCAGTGTCTGTATGTCAGTGTCTGTATGTCTGTATGTCAGTGTCTGTATGTCAGTGTCTGTATGTCAGTGTCAGTGTCTTTATGTCAGTGTCTGTATGTCAGTGTCTGTATGTCTGTATGTCAATGTCTGTATGTCAGTATGTCAGTATGTCAGTGTCTGTATGTCTGTATGTCAGTGTCTGTATGTCAGTGTCTGTATGTCTGTATGTCAGTGTCTATGTCTGTATGTCAGTGTCTGTATGTCTGTATGTCAGTGTCTGTATGTCAGTGTCTGTATGTCTGTATGTCAGTGTCTGTATGTCAGTGTCTGTATGTCAGTGTCTGTATGTCTATATCAGTGTCTTTATGTCAGGGTCTGTATGTCAGTGTCTGTATGTCTGTATGTCAATGTCTGTATGTCAGTATGTCTGTATGTCAGTGTCTGTATGTCTGTATGTCAGTGTCTGTATGTCAGTGTCTGTATGTCTGTATGTCAGTGTCTATGTCTGTATGTCAGTGTCTGTATGTCTGTATGTCAGTGTCTGTATGTCAGTGTCTGTATGTCTGTATGCCAGTGTCTATGTCTATGTCAGTGTCTGTATGTCTGCATGTCAGTGTCTGTATGTCAGTGTCTGTATGTCTGTATGTCAGTGTCTGTATGTCTGTATGTCAGTGTCTGTATGTCTGTCCGTCATCAACTTTATGGAAAAAGTTACGTGCATGTGGGGATTTGAATGGAATTTTCCGCCCAGACTCCCCATGGGCTAAAGACCCTTTCATCAAATTTTGGTGGGACTTACCTAAATGACGTTAAATATTATTTGTGATGCTGAAACATACAATTTTCCAGCAGAATATCACCCCATGTTCCAAGCAATCCTCAAAACACCTTTCTAAAATCATTAGAATTCTCAGGGTCAGGAAAAATGGGCACGTTAGTCATGGACAAAATGACCCTAAATGGTCATTTAGGGTATTTAAGCTTTCGTAGAGCTTTGCACTGTCAGCCTTCTAATTTAATTTAACACCATTCTCAAATCTGTATGACATGTACACATATGAAAGAGGTTACTTTACTGAGTGAGGAAAACACTGCAGGCAGGGGAATTTCTAAAATCTGAATGAGGGCCAGTGATTCCAAGACAGGTTACAGCCACCACCCCACCCCCCACCTCCACCCCCGGCCCCCGTGGCCAGGACAACAATTCAAACTAACGCAAACATACAGGTACAATATATCATAAGACTGAGGGGCGATATCCTCTGCATAAATCATTTTCAATATTTCAAGAGCACACTTGCTCGGAGCTTCAAAAACTAACCACAGTGGGCTGTAAATATCTGTATGCCCAGTCCACATCCACACACTGTCCTTAGGCTTATTAGAGCACAACTGATATCATTTTAAAAAAAAAAAAAAAAATCATTACCTCGCAAACTGTCAAGCCAAGACGAAAAATGCATATTGATTTCAGGCCAGATCAATTAAATTTTTTACCCATGCAAGATACAATATACATGTACTTGGTGTGTATGAGTCTGTACATATAACCATAGATGAACACAGGCTGCCACATACTGTACTTCACAGCATGTGAGCAGTTTGTAGAAATTATAATTATAGCCCAAATATTCTTCACACATTTATTACAATCTCTTAAATCTGCATTTAATATGAATACATGTATTTATATATATATATATATATATATATATATATATATATATATATATATATATATAGAAAGGTATCTTCATGGGAGATGTGTTTTCAAATTTATACCAAACAATATGCTTCACGACATGTCAGGAGCCAGCAGAAATTCTATTAACCTGTATATTGTTTCCAGTATGAAATATGCTACAAACTCTAAAAGCTGCAACCCATCCCCATGGAGTCTTAACTTATGCAAGGCAAGAGTGCATTTTCAAACTATTTCACCATTCTCAAAATAGTCGACACACTGATTGATAAAATGGTGTGTCAGAATGGTTTAAATGCATTCTACAAAGGCCACAGTTGAATTACAACAGCATTTTTTTTATTTCTAAATTCAGCCTGTCCACACATGTACATCCATCCATGATAGACATGAGCCTCTCCCTTGGTTCCACAGGTCAGTTTTGCACAAAATAGAAAGGAAGTAACTATGAGAATGAAAGTTATTAGTTATTTATATTCAGGCTATTATATGTTTTTGTCATCATCAGAAAATATGTACAATAAATAACACAAACTGTCACTCTTCTAAGTTTTAGGACAGATACTGGTAGAGCAGAAAGCCCCAAAATAATTACACTTACCTCCCTTTTTTTTCAGAAAAGATACATACCCTATTTATTCCCGTAACAAATACATCTACATGTGTATTGGCCATAAAAGCCCAGACCACATATCCCAAAAATTAAATGAATTACAGCACAAATTTCTTGATCATGGCATAAATATAGAAGCCGACTGAAACATAGATTGACAACTAGACCTTTAATACTCATTCATTTATTTATTGGATTGGTGTTTTATGCAGAACTCAAGACTATTTCACTTATATGATGGCGGCCAGCATTATAGTGTGGAGGAAACCGGGCAGAGCCCAGAGGGAAACCCACGAACATCCGCAGGTTGCCGCCAGATCCTCAATACTCATAGTTACTTTCCTTCTATTTTATAAATCTCTCTTATTTCCAACCCATGTCTCCGCAAACAAATAAAGGCAAAGTGGATGACAAGCAGAAAAACATCCCCTGGCAGGATGAAGAATTCGGCACTTGTATTTAATTATTCAAAGATCTCTTCCCCCCTCCCCCCTTCCCCCTCACAAAAGTACAAGCAGTTGCCTTGTGTCTGACAAAAAAGCCACATAAAACCTATGTATAATGGGATGTTAAAAGAGCTCAAGCTTTTTCTCATCGCTCAATTATTCAGGTGATTTTAGGCATACATGAGACTTTAAAAGCAACATATACTCTGCATCCAGTTAAAGCTGGCATACTTTATCTCCACGACACGCCATTTGAATCTACCCATTCTATGCTCTGTCAAAGGACACCTGGTTTTCTGACACAAGTACAAAGTGATGTCATCTGAGCTACTGAAAGCTCAAAACAAGCAGAATATCTTGGAAAAGGGTACGAATTTTCATTGGTCAAAGTGGAGGAGTGCTTTTATGAAAATTCACGTAATGTGGAAATAGACAAGGTTTCGACTAACCAGTTTCGCATTTTCAACAAAGCCAAAACTACTTCCGCAATACTTGGCTTCCCCAATTACACAAAAGGGAACCACAAATAGTCTCTGTACTTAAAACCTTATCTGTGTATGAACAAATTTGTTAAAATTGGGCCTTATCCACCTTCCTGCTTATCCATGCACCTTCAGACCCAGTAACTTCACAACATCATCACAACATTACGGCTTCCATTTGTCATTCTGGATTACATGAATGTTCATTAGGTAACTATATCAGATTTGTGGGCCCTTCCATCAGACGTAGTAGACAGAAGGCTATGGACCTCTGCATCAAGAGAGTAGACAGAAGGCTATGGGCCTCTGCATCAAGAGAGTAGACAGAAGGCTATGGGCCTCTGCATCAAGAGAGTAGACAGAAGGCTATGGGCCTCTGCATCAAGAGAGTAGACAGAAGGCTATGGGCCTCTGCATCAAGACAGTAGACAGAAGGCTGTGGACCTCTGCATCAGGAGAGTAGATAGAAGGCTATGGACCTCTGCATCAAGACAGTAGACAGAAGGCTATGGACCTCTGCATCAGGAGAGTAGACAGAAGGCTATGGGCCTTCTGACAGAAGCCACGCCATACATGTTCTCCACAGGGTATACCACTGATCTTTCAATTACTTATAGTCATCAAGGCCTAGTGGCATGACCTAGCAACGGCAAGACTGGCATGACCTAGCAACGGCAAGACTGGCATGGCCTAGCAATGGCAAGACTGGCATGACCTAGCAACGGCAAGACTGGCTGACCTGGCAACGTCCAGGCTGCCATTTCTTCTAAAGTAATTGACTTGTTTACCTGTTGCTGGGTGAAACTTGAGTGCAAATTGTTGTAATGAATTGAAGAATTCAACAAAAAGCATAATTTTTCAACACCACTCCTAGAAGTTAAGGTAAATGACCTAAAAAAAGCATTATCAGAGACAAGAAGATGTCCGAAAATATTAATTTTGGTTCTGAACTTACATTTCTCCAGTAGGAGATATCCTACCACTCTGCCATCCAAACAGATCATAAAACACCTTTCTCTTTCTTACGGACTAAAAGAACTCTCAAAATCAGCCAAAATGGTAACTTAAGTTAAGGATACAATTAGAGGGCATTTCCTGTACGTTGAATAAAGAACAGAGAGTTTGTTCTTATTTAATCTGACCAGACAATGTCTAAAATAATTCCATACTGTACCAACATGCCCACCGCATTAAGAATATGGAGAAAACAGACACTGAACTTGAGTTTCGAAACAACTACAAATTTTCACATTTGGCCTATTTTCATATAATGCTTACATAAGTTATCATATATTTGTATACATATACAGATTTCTTTTGAATCTGACAGAAATATTCTGTTCTCAGGATCATTTCACATGCACAATACAGGTGGGTTAGCGGCCAATTACTGGATTGCCAGCACAGAACTGTAAGCCAGGTAGACACAGGACTACAGGTCAGCACAGCCTACATCCTTATACACTGAACATGTGCATACAAAGGTAGTCCACAGCAAACCCACACCCAGAATATATACAACTCTGGGATAATTTGCTCAGAACAGTCAAATCCAGAGAATATTTAATTAAGATAACATAAATACTGCAGCTAAAACTGCTAAAACAAAACTGTTCATATTAACTACCATCCAAACTGTTCCATAACTAAATATCTGAGCTATAATTAATTGGTCATCAAGTCATGAAATTTGCATTTAGCTATTTATTTGATTTGTATATTAACAGTGTAAGTCCAAGCCCAGTATTGAACCCGCACCTTGTACAGTTGCTGCTTGGTCACTTCAGCTTCATTAATGATTCCATGCCAGGTTATTGTACCCCAGTATAATTATGAACAACATTAAAATACCCTTTCCAATAGCCAATTGGGTATTATCAGATTTCAGCATATCAAAAAAAAACAAAAACAAAAAAAAAACAATATGATTAACTATTCAGGTATCAATATTTCAAAATTATTATTATTATTGCGGTCACTTTGAGTTCAAGTCCAGCTCATGCTGGCTTCCTCTCCGCTCGTATGTGTGAAGGTCTGCCACCAACCTGCAGATAGTCACGGGTTTCCCCTGGGCTCTGCCCGGTTTCCTCCCACCATAATGCTGGTCGTCGTATAAGTGAAATATTCTTGAGTACGGCGTAAAACATCAATCAAATAAATAAATCAAAATTATTCACATTTAACTCAGGCTAAAAGAGTACTAAAAAAATAACCAAAAGAGTTGAACTCAATCAAGCACAAATTCATATTTTATAATATTATATATTATATATATATATGTCAGAGAAATGAATGGTTTCAAAAATATGTTTTTACTCGCTATATCCTTGATAAAATAACACCACATATCAGTCTTAATATCAGATCATTTCAGGACGATAATCTTTGGGTACACCAAGCACATACATATAGGTGGGCTAAGTCAGTATATCCCCAATATATGCGTAACACATAAGAAATCATGGCCATGTACATGTAGTTCATGTGAAGAGACAGCACCTGACTCATGTTTATGTCCACTGAAAGACTACCATTCAAAGTATTTTAAACAGGCATTAAATATTTTTTTAGACTTTTTGCAACCCAGTAATAGTTTAATGAAACTTCGTCCTGACATGGTTTTAGCACATCACTATTATCAAGATCAAGGTGATGTCGCGTTTACTTGAGCTCTCTAACATCAAAGGTATTTTCCGTGTAATAGTCCAAGCACTAGTCTATGGCAGATCAAAGTTGAGGACTTCAGTGATGAAGGCCCACGTGATAAATATCTTTCTCAGAAATTCGACATATATATTCTGTAAATACGGACATTTTTTCCACTGCTTGAACTGTTGATACAGCAGGCCTACTATATCATTTACAAGGAACTCCAGCAACCCTGTTTAAATACCCGGGATATTCCTATCTCTGGTCGTAGCCTCCTGAGTGGTTGTGCTGGTGATTTTGAGCCCAATTAAATGTTTACAAAATTACAATAAGATTGTTGTACAACTAGATTCATGCTCAATTCTTATACAAATGGAAGTAAGTCTAAGCCCCACCGGGGCTGCATGATCAAGGCAATCGACTGTCGCTGGATTTTACGCTTCAATTTTGTTGTAGTACATGAACTCTAAGACAAGAGCAGTGTGCTAATCTAGTTATCGCAGATGTCAGAGAAAGCATCTCGATTGGCTTGAACAGCATTTCAATAATTTGACTGTATTTTATAAAAGAAAACAGAAAAAAACATCCCTTGCATGAGATAAAGACAAAGGATTCAAATTTAAATTATTCAGTTCTAAAAAATTCATCGAAATAAAATTATATCAAGATTTAATTAATGTTAAGTGTTGTCCGGTCTTCTCATTCCCACAAACCTTCGGCATTCCTATATTTAGCAATATCTCTGATATTTGTTATTTAGAAACTGTTGACTGAACGCTACAATGAACGACGAGAAATGTAACTGTACAACTTGAACAGCATGTCTAAGTAGGCCTCAGGTGTATTGGGGAGATGAATGTGGTTTGAGGTGAGACAGTATGCTACTGAACTTATTGTCTGATATCATTTGTGATACTGTCATTCAATATTACACAGCTCCTAAACGAACTGATTTTACATGTGCCATGGTGCGTAAATGATATAGACCTACCTCACAGCACTTTGTGAAATGGGCCTTCGGCTGCAAGTGACTAAAGCGTTGTAAACAATCTCAAAACGATGGCTTATTCAGCAGTTCTGACTTATTGTATGTCATGTCATGGAAAGTTCTCAAGATGGGTGCCTCAATACACACCAGCCAGTGAAATCTCATTACAATAATAAAGTATGATACTTCTCAGAAAGCCTGAGTAGCCTGCTATCGATTAAAACATGTTTTAGCCAGGTACTGTCTTGTCCTTTAAATATTAACTAATTAGTTAAATAACTCCACCATATGTGACTTTCCAACTCCCGAAATATCTGTGCTACAATTTAATTAACTGCTTAAGGTTCTAATTGAAACCATGAACCCTCATTGTTTTTAGTTTAGAATTTAGGTCAATGTGATGCAGCACCTCAGTTTAATGGTCTCTGTATAGATGTATAGACCAGCAGATTGTTCAAACTCACTACTTTAAATCTGGGCCACATGTGAATACTGCTGGAAAAAGAAATGGTGAGAACTGCCATTTACTTGTGAAGCTCACAGCCGGTCATGCAGTATAACACTGTATGTGTAGCCCTAAGCCTATGTGTAACCTGACCACACCCAGTACCTCTATACCTTCACACCACTCTATCCCATATCACTTTACACAGCACTGTATTAATCAGTTGTTATACTTTTTCATTCACCTGTTGTTTTCAAACGTTAAACTGCTCAGCATCACATAATACACCATACAGAAAGTGGAACCATTATTATTCTCATTATTTGTATGAAGAAATATACACATAAATGTGATTTCATTCCAAACATTTTAGACAGGCTGTGAAGGGACAGAGTCTGGCTGAACATATGGAGATTTGGAAACTTTATTCTACAAATTACAAAAGTCAACATCCTTTTTTTGTAGGTTAAATTTATACAAATCCATTAAATTTAAAAGAACCTGCATAAAAAAAAATTATTTAAAACATTTTACCAGAGGTGAACTGGTAGAACACTGGTGATCGTCAATGTTGATTCTTTAAAATGAAAATGGGATTTTACTGGTTTAATTCCATCTTCTTCATATACAAAAGATACACAGATCACAATCAAATTTCCTCACAATCCAAATTATGTGTAGTAATTCATCACAAAAATTCCTCTTGATCCCATAAATATTGGTAGATAAAAATTGTCATTTTTGGCAGTTACCATGACAACAGTAAATATAATATGTGACATGAACCAGTCAAAAGCCAACTCTTGTTAGTTGCTTTCACACAACTATAATCACAGAGTAGTAAGGTCGTTTTTAAAGATTCACAAACAATGGCAAGTCACAGAAAATTCTAAATAAATTTACACAATAAAGGTACATGTATATACCCTTGATTCCTGGTTGCTATGGCAACAAAAATTATTGTCAGCCAAAATATGAATATCAAACTTAAATTGAAGATCGCAATGCTACAATTGAAAACTACTGTGTTTGCCAAGAAACAGTTAACAAAGATTCATTTAATTTTGAAGAATATGTTAATATGTGCATAACTGAATCAATTCCTAGAGCTGTCAAGTTTTGCATAATTCCCAAAAACTTGAAAAGATTTGAAGTCATACACTAAAAAAAAAAAATCAACACACCAAACTGGACATGTTTATTTTTAAGGACACGTTTGATTTAAAATGAAACTTTAAAACCTTAATATGTTTGATATTACTAGGTACATGCACTTCTATGTTCTCTTTAGAGACCATGATAATTAAAACAGAACACTTTTGTCCCAATCATTTTCCTTCATACACTGCAATGGACAAATACAAATGTGTGATTCTGTTTTAATTTATCTGTTTGTAACCATACTGTTCTCCAACTCCCTAACACAATGTAAAGATATGTGACTTTCATTTCATCATAAATGGCATTTCACATCTTTTAAGCCCTTGCACCTGATAATTTATTTGGCATATTGACTTTGACTAATACCCTTTTATACATTTACCAGACTCATTCAAATAACTCTACTCACTAAAGTTCAGTGCCACACTGAAGACTATTTCACTTACATGACGCTTGCCAGTATTAGGGGTGAAGGAAATTGGAGTGTCCCAAGTCCATCTAGATGGACTTTTGTGCTATTTTAAAATTCTGACATTCATCAAAACACTCAGACCATTCCTGACTCTCAAAAAAATTGACGCAGATTTCCAAAATCCAACTCAATGAAACTGATCTCACTGAGGTCTGCGCTGACTGCACCCAAAGTTACATGTACTAAAAATGCAATTTCTTTTTTATGGATTTCTGAGTTGAATTAAGAAAAGTTGTGCTTGTGCTACTTCAGACAGGATAGTATTCAAGGTTCCATTGGAAAATTACACAGAAATCAGCACATAAGGTGAGTTAGAATGCCAATGAGTGGGAAGGAGGCGAGAGTTTGAAATCAGCACTATGTTTACCGAGAGCACGGAATTCGTCTGTGTTCAGATGAATGTCAGAATTTTAAAATAGCACACTGAGCAGTTAATCCATCCAGATCCATTGAGGTGGCCTAAGTAAATGACTGACTTTTAACAAGCGACAAACTTTCCCCCCTGAGATTCAGATTTCCTTCCTGTTCACTGTGCCACACGTGATCTCCAATGAATTCATGTGTAAGATCAGTTTTAATGGTCATGCATGTGATCACTAATGTCCACTTATTTCCAGGAAGAACACGAAAATTAATTTAATACAATAGAATACAGAGAAACTATATCATCATGACGTAAAATTTTGTCAGCTTGATACTCGTGTGACAGACCTATCCCTGTCTACTGATTGTGTACATTCTTACATTTCACACTTTATGCAC
The DNA here is from genome assembly GCF_032854445.1 of Liolophura sinensis. Taxonomy (NCBI): domain Eukaryota; kingdom Metazoa; phylum Mollusca; class Polyplacophora; order Chitonida; family Chitonidae; genus Liolophura; species Liolophura sinensis. The sequence continues at coordinate 5,569,675 of NC_088304.1, read as the reverse complement.
AAAATATAAAGTCTGACAAAGGAAGGGCTTCTCCTTTTCAAGCATCCAAAGACATCCTCTTAAATGGGAAAAGGAATTCAGAATATTGAAGCCGTACGTAAAGATCACAACATAGTGAACAACTGTTTACAATGTGTCACATGTGTTGTTGGTGGCAGACTAAAAATGTAAACTTCATCAGTTCAAGTTGGGTGTTGCGAAAGTTATGCAGATTGGTTATCGAGCAACACTAAGGCTTGACAGACCATCAGAAATGACGAGAAATGTCAATGTGTGTATTAAAAGTTTTCTAGCATAAAATAATTACCATAAGCTCTGGGTGTATCCGAAAACCGCAGACTCTGACAGCTTTGACGCGTGTCTGTTGACTCGCTTCAACAAGCATCCACAGGCTGAGAGGTTAACAGTAGGCGAAATGTGTCTGACCTAGGACTAGCACGCAACCAACGCCTACTTTTTTCTAAGCCACTGTTTCGGCACTGCATATGTTCGGATTTTTCACGAAATTTTTAAATTCAAATATATTCAAACTATGACACTACTAAGCTAGTCAAGGCGTACCATTGGTGCTTGTGGTTATCAGCAAATGTGCAAGTTCTCTGGATAAAAATGTTCCGTATTTCTTGCATGATTTCATTTATTCACATCATGCATGCATGATACAGATATAAATATAGAATGTAGTATAGCTTAATAAAAGAGGAACAACAAAATTTATATGCTTCCAAGCGTTTGTTTGGCAATGCATAAAAAATATACACTTCCTTTCACATGTACATATTTGTTCTGCATACACATAAGTGTGGCTTTGAATAATACAGTAGCTTTTAAAAGGATAAAGAACGATTGGTGGGGGGTCCAGGTGAAGAGAGGCACCCAGACAGTAAAAGTGTGCTTAGAAGTTCCGGAAAACGGAAGCTGCCTCGTTCTCGTGCACTTGCGTGAAAGCAACGTTGAACGGCCATGTTGCATGTGCGCTGAGAAACTTGCAAAAGAAAGCAGCGCTTAAAGCCGATAAGAAGGGGTAAGACTGTCTGTGCTGCGTAGTAAATGAGAGATCTAAGTACCGATGTAATTAGATCTCTGTATTTTCAGCTTATCTGAATGGGATGTCGTTGGACTAAATTATTGGTGTCTTCTAGACATCTTTACAAAGCATTCAAAACAACATCGATGGGCAAGGTTTATCGCTTATTTTCTTAGCATGCGGCGTCTTTTTTTCGCATCTTTTAAACCACTCAGCACTCGTGGTGGAGTCCTACAAGCTGGTGGCTTAAATAGCATGGATTTTAAGATCGCTAAATTTACTAACTGCAGACATATTCGGATGCCATTGGTAACCATGTCTGAAGAGGAAACAAAAAAAAAAAAAAACAGGAGTCACTTTACAAAACCTTAATTTATGCTTCTTGTAACTTTTTGTTCTGTGTAAAATATGCCGTCCAGGTTATAGCAGTGACACGAATTACTGTAACAAAAAAATCATGAGAAACTTCATTTCGGGAGTTTTGTGAAAGCAAACCACTGTCCAAGACCACACCAGACCAGAGACAGCGTGCCATCACTTTTGGTAGTTATAAAATTTGTTATTGTGTCCAGTGTGTGTCATTGACACACTTGTCACAAGTTCATTGTGAAAAGCAGATATGATTTAGCTTCACGAATCTGGCTCAACTAACGTGGCCAGTAGACAGAGCCACACTGACTTCTGGTGTCATAAAAGATGTCCAAAACGTTCTGTGAATATCGGCTGCAGAACATTAGGTTTTTTAACAATGTTATTTTGTCCTGAACTGCGTAAAACTGGTTTCTGTGAAGATACAACATGTAAAGGGGTGCTTCAAAACAAACATGCACTTTTCCCACTCCAATGTGTATTATTCCGTTCACATGACCAAACTTTAAACCGGCTCAAATCTGAACCGGTTTAAATTGTTTTAAGCTAGATCAGGGTTTTGCCTGTTCACACAGGCACATTCTAGCTGGTTTAGTAATTACAACATCATTCTGACCTCCATGTACCCAGGGCATTTAATCTAGTTACCGTGGAGTATAAAGTAGAATAGCGAGTTCCTCTGGGATCATTGCAGGCGTGGGTGAAGCAGACCATCTAGCTCAGTACGGTAGTACATTGTGAAATCTGCTGTGAGCTTCACTCGTGGAGCTAAAATATGATTAAAACAGTAACATAACAGGAACATTCAATTCCCCTACCATTTCTGATCAGTGTTGCTCTCGTGGGAGTGATGGCTCAGACCCTTTGATCTGAAACTGCCAGACTTTCAGAATGGCAGTGGAAAGGTCTGCAGCAACATGTGGATGGTCGTGGGTTTTGGTGGAGTTCGGAATTACCATTTACCAGGAATCATCGGACATGTCAAGCCAAAAAAATGGTCTTGTCCGTCAAAATTTATGTGCAGTGCAGACAAGTGTCTAGTTGAAAAATTTGGTGATGGAAATTTCCACATAAATGAAATTTTGCTACTTTTAGCTGATTCATGGTGGCGCCTTTTATTCGTAAGAAAACGTCGAATTACTTTAAAATATCGCCTCCTCCAAAAATCGTGTTTCTGTAAACGTACCAGACTTCTTGTTTGAGACTTTCCTTGTTACGAAAACCTTAAGATTACCTTGTTCCCATGGCTTTTCATTGAGCAAAGAGACGAGGGTGCATATCGCGACGTGAAGTTCACAGGCTGTAGGAATATGATAGTCGTTGGCAGTGAAATCAGAAATATCGATCACTCAAAAGGACTGGCTTACTTACATTCGGCTTTACCTAGAAATCAACCAAAGGACCACCCCAAAAGAGGAAGCTAATCCAACAACAATGTTAGCTATGCGACAATATTTCAAGGAAAATTTGAAACGATGTATTGCACCAGGTGTGAAAATTACATTGACCCCACTGGTCGTTTATTACAATTGTCCTGCAAGTTGCAAAAATGTCCAGTAATTTTTAGGGATCAGCAGGACAATTTACTTCTAATTTCTATCCTGACCAATCAAATTAATGAAGAAAAAGGTAAAATTGGAGTGTGTTAAAAATTGTCTCTTCTATAAGAAGGACACACTGCCATTATCAGTCCTAGAACTTCGGTTTGCAACAAACATATCAAAAACATAAATATTCAGCAAGAGGGCGGTAGTGCTGTGGTTGTTGTCTTTTCTCATTTTATAATATTTAATAGGGTGTTTGTTTTTGTTTGTCTTGACAGGACTTCACTGTGAGACCTCATCATGGCGGGGATTCCTTACATGATTGGTCCAGGTGGGCAGCCCTTCCTTATTGGACAGGTGCCAATCATCCAACAAATCCCACCCCCACAGCAGCCCATGCCACACCCCATCCCTCATCCCATGCCACAACAACCAAAGCAGCCAGATTATATGTCAGAGGATAAACTACAAGAGAAAGGTGAGTTAAACGACTTCCATAGAAAGGGATGCATTTATGAGGGCAATTAATTTGTAAGTCTGGTAGAGATGGAAATCTTACGACTTGACCAGTTTGAAGTTGTTCTGACAGTTGAAGAAAGATTTCTTTCTGTTTTTTTTTATTTTGTGGTAATCGCTTCTTCTGTCTTCTACAGAATGTAGATGGAAAACTTAAATGAAGCAGATGTGATCAATAATATAAGAAGCCTGAGCACTTATTTGGACATGTATGATTTAGTACCATACTAGATAGAAGTTAATTTCTCCTTTAAAAAAACTCAAAGGAGTGTTGTTCCTCTCCTAGTGAACGTGGGAAAGTCTTTCAGCAACCTGCGGATGATCATGGGTTTCCTCCCACCATAATGCTGGTTTCCGTTGCATAAGGGAAATATTCCTCAGTACTGCGTAAAACACTATTCAGATAAATAAAGAAATCAAACGAGTGTTGTCATAGCGATGTTGTGTGTTTGCTTCAGCTCGGAAATGGCAACAGTTACAGTCCAAGAGGTACAGCGAGAAACGGAAGTTTGGGTTTGTGGATGCCCAGAAAGAGGACATGCCTCCAGAACATGTGCGGAAAATAATCCGAGACCATGGAGACATGACGAACCGAAAGTTCCGACATGATAAACGCGTGTATTTAGGGTAAGACGTAAATGTGTGGGACTGCTATCAAATCTAGAGCTTGAGGTTTAGTTTAAGTTTTATCAACAAACTTAAATAATATTTCAGAAATGTTGCTTATTGTTGGAAACTGTAGTTACCAGTCGCCCATTGACAACATTAGGTTTGTGTGGTTCATTTCTCCAAAAACATAGCCGTCATAATAATTGAAATGCACTTCTAGAAACTAAATAAATACTTACCCTACAAAAATACTTACAGTAACCAGCTATATAAATGAGCATTAAAGATTAACTCTGCACTGACTGGTTTATAATAAAGATTAGTGTGTAGAAACTCTGACAAATTTTACTTATGGTGGAAAATACCAGGGGATCGTTTTACAAAGCTGTTGCAACTCTAAGGCAAGCTTATTTGCCTTGATGACATATGTCATCAGTGTAAGTTGCCATGGAATTCATGCCAGGTGCATTTTGCGATTGCGTCGCAAAACGAGCCTCAGCTCATGCTGGCTTACTCTCCGAAGGTCTGGCACCAACTCTGCCATGTTTCTTCCCACTATAATGCACGCCGCCATCATGTAGGTGAAATATTTTTGAGTATGGCGTAAAACACTAGTCAAATAAGTAAATGTTAATCCCTGTTTGTTGTGCAGAGCGCTGAAGTACATGCCACACGCAGTAATGAAGCTGATGGAGAACATGCCCATGCCGTGGGAGCAGATCCGAGACGTCCGTGTTCTCTACCACATCACAGGGGCCATCACCTTTGTCAACGAAATCCCCTGGGTGGTGGAACCTATCTACATCGCACAGTGGGGGTGAGTTGATAGGTGTTATTCTGTTAGAACTGAAAGTATGAAACTCTGCTGTGTTGTACTTCTGGCCATACAACTGCCCACCATTGTATAAGCGAAAGTTGTGATTGTAGCATTAAACAACAATTATGACTGTAGTCTTGTTTCTGTAACAGATCAATGTGGATCATGATGAGGCGTGAGAAGCGCGATCGTCGTCACTTCAAGCGGATGAGGTTCCCTCCCTTTGATGATGAGGAACCTCCGCTGGATTACGCTGATAACGTTTTGGATGTAGAGCCTCTGGAAGCCATACAGATGGAACTGGACCCGGACGAAGACAAAGCTGTGGTGGATTGGCTGTACGACCACAAACCACTGCAGGACACAAAGTGAGTCCCCTTTGTCCTGTTGCCATACTGTGATGGCAGAGAGGCTTGAGCATCTGCCTTGTTAGATTCCTGTCAAAGTGTGGTATTTTGTATTCTTGTCATATAAGTGAAAACATTCTTCGGTGAAAAGTTTAAAACCGAAAAACAAGGGAGTGTGAGAGGGCAAATTTCAGTAAAACCTCAGTACAAAATGTATGGTGACTTCACCAAAGGGAGAATTTTGTGCTAGGAACTATTACAATTTAAAAGAAAAACATACATTTGTGTGAATACCTACATGTCCCTGTTTTTGTCTGCTCAGGTACGTGAATGGGTCGACATACAGGAAGTGGAACCTGACTTTGCCCATCATGTCTGTGCTGTACCGCCTGGCCAATCAGCTGCTGACGGATCTAGTAGACAACAACTACTTCTACCTGTTTGACCTTAAGTCCTTCTTCACAGCCAAGGCCCTCAACATGGCCATACCTGGAGGACCCAAGTTTGAGCCGCTGGTCAAAGACAAAGAAATGCAGTATGTACTCGTAATTGTTGTTCGTGAGCAGATCGGGGCCATGTGTTTTAGATGCCTGACCTTTCAATCAATAGGTCAACGTGTTTTATACATGTTCTCTCTGTGATGTAACTGAAATATTGCCAGGGTAGCATTAAGCCCTAATCATTCAATCGTTAGGTTACAGGAGACCTGATTTCAGAGCCATTCTCAAGGCAGGGAATTTTTTAATTTTTAAGGATCCCCCACCTTCCATTGTTATCGAAACATTGGTAGAGATAAATAGTTGACAGTACTCTTTTGTGTAGTCTTACATAATCTCCAGAAGCCACCTGTCTTATGTATCAGAATCACATGCTTCCAGTATAACTGGCCAAACTTGGGGACTTAACTCTAGGCACTGTGGTTTGGTCCACCTATAATATGCTGGCCGCCTTTGTAAAAGTGAAATATTCTGGAGGGTATGTGAAAATGACAATTAAAAAAGAAGTAAATTTGCATGCATGGCTTGTGTAAAAGCAACTCTTTTCTGAAACATTTTCCTGAATAAATTTGTTATACCTTTGAAATTCCACTGTGGTGTTCGGTAAGAAAGGTTCTGAAGAAAGTGTTTATTTGAGTGACTGAAAAGGAGTTTCCTGATACCAGAAACATACTAGACCCGCTGGTTTAAAACATATTTGAACAATGTTTCTGTTTCCTAACTCAGCTTGTCTGAGTTATTATCAACAGGTATCATGAAAGTAAAATATCATCGAGCACGGCATAAAACACCAATGAAATAAATAAATATATTCAGGTGGATATCTTGTTTGAGGGTGAAAGATAGTTCTCATCCTGTTCTGATGGTGCATAGTTTGGCAAAACTTTACTTTATTCTCTCCCAGGGATGAAGATTGGAATGAGTTCAACGACATCAACAAGATCATCATTCGTCAGCCAATCAGAACAGAGTACAGGATTGCCTTCCCATACCTGTACAACAATATGCCGTACAAAGTGCACTTGTCTTGGTGAGTGGAAAATAACAAACATTACTACGCTTAATAACCCAATATTCCATTCATGATTAAGTTGGACATTTTGCTTGATTCTGTTGATTTCTGTTGATCCCAGAAGACTTACTAACTTACCTTCTGTTTCATTTGCCTTCGCTCTCATTTTGGTATTGTGGTGCGGAATAGGCCAGTCAGGAAAATAATGTAACAATCTATGTAACGGTCTACGATTATGTCCATTTGCTTTCAAATGCAACATGAAGCATTGGATTCTGTTGGGAACTAGCAGGATGAATTTGTCATCAGTTGCCAAAGTTTAGCTATAGTATTGGTTGTGTAGTCCAAAATACAACAAAGGTTAATTCATTATTGTGTATCACTAGTACAACAAACGTGCTGTAGGCTCTTCTGTGGCTGAGTTGGTTAACGCGCTAGCGCAGTGTGATGACCTGGGAGCCACTCACCAATGCCGTCGCTGTGTTAATGCTGGCTTCCTCTCGCGGTAGTACATGAGAAGGTCAGCCAGCAACTTGCGAATGATCGTGTCTTTCCTGTGGGCTATACCCGATTTGCTCCCACCATGCTGGCCCGCTGTCAAATAAGTGAAATATTCTTGAGTACGGTGTAAAACACTAGTCAAATAAATAAATAGATCAGAAGTGGTGTATTTATTTTTTCTTTCGTTATCTGGTTGTGATATGGGGAAAGAAATGCACAATATCTGCATTTTTCATGGTTTCGCTGTGTTGGTCGACAGTGCTAGGTGACTGTCGGGCTATGGGCTCCATGATACATCATCCAGTGTGTGCGTATTTGTTCTGCTGATAAGTAAGCTCTGAACTGCTGATCACACCAACAAGTGTATAACAACTTAACGGGTCGGGGCCTAGTAGCTATAGCACGTGACGTGGATTTGAACTCATTCTCAGAGAGGGACTTCTAAATTCCTCTCGCCTGTACTGTGTCATGTCTCAAGCGTGGATGTCCTGTAACAGGGGAAAGCAATATTAAAGAAGATGTTATCGGTGGAATCACAAAAAGTACTGCATGTTATGAGCTCAGTGTAGAGCACATGTAGAGCACAATAACATGAGGCGGGGTGTTGCATTTTTTGATTCTCTGTGTGCATATTGGATACTGTAATTACCTTATTCATGACTTAATGTATTGTGTATTAGAATCAGTGTTAAACAAAATGATATGGGTGATATGTTAAGTCCTGCATGTATTGAGCTCGGGGTTTGCACACATGTAGAGCACGGTTACATGAGGGGGATGGTCCATTTTTGATTCTCTGTGTGGATATTAAATACCATAAAATAAAATGGTGCTCATTTTGTGTTGTCTTATATGAAGGTCACTGGAGGACCATGAATATGTGGATGCTTTACCTCAAGCACTCCAGTTTCCGCCATCCATAAAACTTCTTAAGAAAGGTGCTGAACAACAGTCAAATAAATAAATAAATAAAATCAACCACTCAGAAATTTGGACGTCTAAAGTCGGTGGTGGAGGATGTTTGAGAGTGCCCGAAAAGTTAGCGTATGAATAATGGCAAGCATTACAGGACTATAAGGTGTCATCTTTGTCATCACTTTCCCACTGAGTTCCCACCCAAATCAGCAGATACATGTACATTTGTGTATTTGATTTCTCGTCCCAGGTACCACACCCCAAATGTTGTGTACATTAAAACGGAAGACCCAGATCTGCCTGCCTTCTACTTTGATCCTCTCATCAACCCGATCTCCCACAGACATACTGTCAAGGTAAAACACATACAACTATGTCCAAGATTGGGCTTATCCACATTACAGTACCATCAAACACATACAACCATGTCCAAGATTGGTTTATCCACATTACAGTACCATCACATATAACCATTTCCAAGATTGGCTTATCCACATTACAGTACCATCAAACACATACAACCATGTCCAAGATTGGTTTATCCACATTACAGTACCATCACATATATAACCATTTCCAAGATTGGCTTATCCACATTACAGTACCATCAAAACACATACAACCATGTCCAAGATTGCCCTAATCCACATTACAGTACCATCAAACACATACAACCATGTCCAAGATTGGCTTATCCGCATTACATTACCATCAAACAAATACAAGCATGTCCAAGATTGGCTTATCCACATTACAGTACCATCAAACACATACAACCATGTCCAAGATTGGCTTATCCACATTACATTTACCATCAAACACATACAACCATGCTCAAGATTGGCTTATACACATTACAGTACCATCAAACACATACAACCATGCTCAAGATTGGCTTATCCACATCACAGTACCATCAAACCAATACAAGCATGTCCAAGATTGGCTTATCCACATTACAGTGCCATCAAACAAATACAAGCATGTCCAAGATTGGCTGATCCACATTACAGTACCATCAAACACATACAAGCATGGCCAAGATTGGCTTATCCACATTACAGTACCATCAAACACATACAACCATGTCCAAGATTGGCCTATCCACATTACAGTACCATCAAACACATACAACCATGTCCAAGATTGGCTTATACACATTACAGTACCATCAAACACATACAACCATGTCCAAGATTGGCTTATACACATTACAGTACCATCAAACACATACAACCATGCCCAAGATTGGCTTATACACATTACAGTACCATCAAACACATACAACCATGTCCAAGATTGGCTTATACACATTACAGTACCATCAAACACATACAACCATGTCCAAGATTGGCTTATACACATTACAGTACCATCAAATGAATTGTGTACTTTTTGTTTAGCATTTTGGATCTTTTTACAGAGGAGAATTTGACATTGTAAATACATTGTCATAATCTATATTTTCTGGCTGCAATTTGATAAAGGCAGAAGAACACATGAATGATTAATAATTTGTGTATTAGAGCAAACTGGCGTGGATGAAAAGTTGAAGCCTATCTAGTCCTAAAAAAATAAAATAACAACAGTGCCGACTTCCTTGAGAGCTCTTTGTCACAGCTGTGTGCCTACATTAGTTGTAAATCTATTATCCAGTTACTGAAAAGTCTATATGTTAGATACGTTTTGTAAGGGTATTTGTTGTTGTTGTTGTAATCAGGGTGCTGAGCCGCTACCTGATGATGATGAAGAGTTTGAGTTGCCAGAGTCCGTGCAGCCTTTCATGCAGGACACCCCTCTCTACACAGACAACACAGCCAATGGTATTGCTTTGTTGTGGGCTCCACGACCTTTCAACCTCAGGTCAGGAAGGTCAAGAAGAGCCATTGACATTCCATTGGTCAAATCCTGGTGAGTTTAAAAGTATTTTCTACAGTGACTGTGTATGTATAGATGTGAAATGTTTTTGTATCTTGTCAAATGAAATTTGAAGTTTGGGCAGGGTTTTATTTCAAAACTCTACCTGATTTGTTTTTCAAGCCTTGCAGTTTGCTTTTATATTCCCTTATCTTACTCGAATGGTAGCAGTTTTCTCCAAATGCACAAGCAGGAACAAGAAGAAAATTTACTAAACCAGTTGAATCTTGCCATTATTTCCTTCAATACAGGTACCGTGAGCATTGCCCAGCAGCCATGCCCGTCAAAGTGCGAGTCTCTTATCAGAAACTCCTGAAGTACTATGTCCTTAATGCTCTCAAACACAAACCTCCCAAGGCACAGAAAAAGAGGTAATTCATCTATTAACATCCTGCAACATTCAGTGTTTAAGTTGACAGTGGTGATGATATTTTCGCTCTTCACTGTTTGAAATGTGAGTGTGAAACTGATGAAGTATGTGATGTATTGCTCATTTCCTTCTTTGCGATTATATTTTGTGAGTAAACGTGTAACATTTTCATCATGCATCTGCCAATTCTACATCAGATAGCCCGTTTGAACTTTAATGTTTCTGCCCTCTTTAATTATTTATTTATTTGATTGACATTTTAGGCTGTACTCAAGAATATTTCCCCTATACAAGGGCGGCCAGCATTATGGTGGGTGGAAACCACTCTCTTAAGTAACATAATTAAGATGAATTCAAATTCTGGCCTCAAATTTTATGGATTTTTACCTGGGTTTCTGTTTGGGTGTTTGCAGATATCTGTTCCGATCCTTCAAAGCCACCAAGTTTTTCCAGACAACTCAACTCGACTGGGTGGAGGTTGGTTTACAGGTGTGTCGTCAGGGTTACAACATGTTAAATCTGCTGATCCATCGCAAAAATCTCAACTACCTTCATCTGGATTACAACTTCAACCTGAAACCTGTCAAGACACTCACAACAAAGGTAAGGCGTGCCTAAGGAACATTTCATGACCAGTGTACTTCTGATGAAAAGGGGACAAAAATTTTAAAAATGGTATAATTTCATTATTGTTGCATTCAAAAAATTTTTATTATGAAAGAAAGAAAAAAATTGTAGAATTCCATTATAGTTGCATGTTCCAAATATCCAAATTTGTTTAAAGAATTTTGTTTACTATAGCCAGCATAAACTCTCTCTGATTAACTTAAAAAAATAACATCCATTTTGCTGGAAATGACTAAATGAAACCAGTGCATTTCCTGAAGGCATGAAAACCAGTATATATTATTAGATGAGAAGTCATTCTTGTAAGTTTGGTGTTTGCTTTCCAGGAAAGAAAAAAGTCTCGATTTGGGAATGCCTTCCACTTGTGTCGTGAGATTCTGAGGTTGACAAAATTGGTGATTGACAGCCATGTACAGTACAGATTAGGCAATGTGGATGCCTTCCAGGTAGTGTGCTGATCCATGTTGATAAAAGTAGAGAAAAATTTGCCAGACCATGATACTGGCTGCTGTCATATAAGTGAAATATTGTTGAGTAATGCTGGCCACCATGGTGTAAGTGAAATGTTCTTGACTACGGCGTAAAACACCAATCAAATAAATAAATAAATAATAGCAAGAAGAAAGGTGAAGAGAGTTTTTTTTATAGTTTTATAACTTATGCGATATCCTACTATGTTTTATCCACCTCATGCTGGCTTCCTCTCTGGGTATACGTGGGAAGGTCTGCCAGCAACCTGTGGATGCTTGTGGGTTTCTCCCAGGCTCGGCATGGTTTACTCCCACCATAATGCTGGCGGCCGTCATATAAGTGATATATTCTTGAGTACAGCGTAAAACATCAAACAAATAAATAAGTAAATAAACACAACTTTTTATGTATCCTTGAATGTCCTGTTTTCTGCCTCCAGCTCGCTGATGGTATCCAGTACATCTTTGCCCACGTGGGTCAGTTGACGGGAATGTACAGGTACAAGTACAAACTAATGAGACAGATCAGGATGTGTAAAGATATCAAACATCTCATTTACTACCGCTTCAACACAGTAAGTACTGTTGTATAGCTTGTTTGTAGGATTAAGGGATAGGCTGCATATCTGTGGATGTGTGTCTCGGTTTAGCTGTCCTTACCAGTACATGTATGTTATGGTACAATCTTGGCGATACTTATCCCACGTCTGTATGTCTACACACACAACACAGGGTTGGGAGGAAGCTCAGTTGATACTTAAACCATATATTTTAAATTATTATTACCCTATCATTTAACATTACCATACAAGGAATATCAAGGCTGTCTGAAAAATTCGGTCCAGATGTCCTCCAACTTTGTTTTTTTTTTTGTACCACTGGCTTTACTAATTATACCTGTGATCTTAACATGTTTTTTTTACTGCTGGTGGTAACATATGTACTGCTTATGATATTGTTTGTACCTCTGAATTTGTTATTTGTACCACTGTCATTAGTATTTACACCGCTGACTTATTTGTATCGCTGTCATTAGTATTTACACCACTGACTTTCTTAGTTGCACCACTGTCATTAGAATGGTTACAGAGAGCTTTACAAAGTTGATCTTTGAGAGCCTTAAATTACTGTGGTAAATGACCTAAAACTTTACCAATAAAAGTACATTTTCCAGACAAATAAATGTCACTAAATATGGCTTTGATTCTGAAAGTTTCATATGTCCTGTGGGATATCCACCTACCTTCTAAATGAACCACAAAATACCTTTCTACAACCTGTACAGCCCATAATCAGACAAAGTGTGTACCTATGTGATGGCAGAACATTATGTCATTTACCGTAATTGTGGTTTTCAATGAAGTGATCTAAAATATAGCTAATCAGAGTGGCCTTATTTGCTATACTCCTCCCTCTGCTCCCCAGGGTCCTGTAGGTAAAGGTCCAGGCTGTGGGATCTGGGCGGCAGGCTGGCGGGTGTGGCTCTTCTTCATGAGGGGTATTACTCCCCTCCTGGAGCGCTGGCTCGGGAATCTCCTGTCCCGACAGTTTGAGGGAAGACACTCCAAAGGCGTAGCGAAGACAGTCACCAAGCAGAGGGTGGAGAGTCACTACGACCTTGAACTCAGGGCAGCTGTAAGTGAACATCCACTTTTGCGTTTGTGTTTTTTTTTTCTTTGCTGGTCACTTTTAAGCTTTCAAATGTGCCAAAGTGAAGATAGCCCGGGGCATTTTTCAGAGGGGACAGGTGTAACGCACTTTTGACGGTCAAAATGGCAAATGTCAAAATTGTAAAAGTTTTATATACACTATTTCCTTGAATATATGAAAAGTATGTTTCCTTATCAACGAACAAGAAGAAAGTTGACTTAGATCAAGTTCAGCAGTGTAATTCATTAACCCTTTTCCTTATTTTGAAATGTTTAAATGGAGTGTCTCTTACTCTGAAAGTTTGAATTGGGGTACTGTAATTCTTCAACCTTTTCACATGTTTGCAAAGTGTTTATTCAAGTATATTCTGAAAGCATTATTCTGTGATGACTGATAAAATTATGCTTTTTGCAGAGCCCTGAAATTGGCCAATCCAACCAATGTAGTTTTCCCCCCAAATCAAATTAAAAATGTTCATAAATTGAACTGAAAGTTGCTCTTTCAAAGCAAAAAGGTTGAGGAAATAGGGCACTCTTCCTGCTACTCTCCAGTGTGCTGCCTCAGTGCAGAATTTCTAACATCTGAAAGTGGTTAGCCAACATGTCAGAAGGATAGCTGCAGTACTGTATAACATTGATTTGTAAACATTGTTATGATTTCTCCATAACAAGCTTAGAAACAATTGTTTCTAACAAACATTTTGCCATATATTCCTTTACCTGTTATTATGTCTTGTATTACAACCAGTTTTCATTCTTGTTCTTGTGTAAATGTTTGAGTGTGTTTGTCTAATAGAGGGTCTCGGGCGAAGATCAATATTATGTTGACCGAGTTGTATATCCCTATTATAGGGATATTATAGGGATTATTATGTATATACCTATAATAGGGATATAATAATCATTATCGTTATGACTTCAGAGTGTTAACAAGGTTTATGTTAGATATAGTATGTTTAGTATCCATCGTTAAAGTTTCCCAGAACATTTAAGACCCATGACAGTAGCCATGTTTGAGGTGTGTGTTTACAGTCTCTGCCCTGTTGTTGTTGTTGTAGGTGATGCATGACATTCTGGACATGATGCCTGAGGGTATCAAACAGAACAAAGCCAGGACCATTCTACAGCACCTGAGCGAGGCTTGGAGATGCTGGAAGGCCAACATCCCGTGGAAGGTGAGAGTTAGGGTGAAAGCTGTGCAGTTTGCTTCCTTCTTATTGTTGTGTTGATTGTGGGGAAAGTGTTTAGAGATTCGTTTGTTGTGTGTGATATCCTTTTCTTTCAACAAAAACGTAAGATTTTACGACTGTTATTTGCCTTTTTAAAAAATGGACTTTTTGAGGGCCAAATTTAGGGGTCATTTATCATGCTCAATTCTTAGGGAGGGCCGTAGTTCATCAGAAAAATTCCAGTGAACCGATATACTCTAAATATTGTCAAATTTTTACCGTTCACTCTAAGCTGTAAGCACAACTTACTTGATGGTACTTGTTTTATTCTTCTGGACCAGTGTTTTTGTGACTTACATGCTACTAGATTTTGGTTCAGTCTTTATGTACGCCAGAAATGTGAAATAGGGGACATTTTTTTGTGTCTTTAGTAACCCTACTGAGAATATTGATGAATTAAATGACCGTATTTTGTGATCCTGAGTTTGTGAATGGTACTGGAATAAACCAAATGTTTGGTTCACACAAAACATGTGAGTTTTATTTATCTATTTTGTTCATTTTCTATAAGGTAACAACAAGATTTAAGAACATCAGAAAATAGCTTGCTTCAGTGATGACAATGGAATTACCGATTGAACGTAATGAAACCACAACAGCGGCAATATTTTCTGAGAAGCAAGAAAGACACATGAACAATATCTATGGTACCATATGCGGCTTTCATTATGCATGAGCTCGATTTGTTCTCAAATTTAATATTATGTTAGTCAAGGGTGATCGCATATACAAATTCCTGCATGGTAGTTCCCCTGAATTCCCCCTAATCATCTTGCGTTGCGTGTTCCCCACAGGTTCCTGGCTTACCTATCCCCATTGAGAACATGATCCTGAGGTTTGTGAAGGCCAAGGCTGACTGGTGGACCAACACAGCCCACTACAACAGGGAGAGAATCAGGAGGGGAGCCACGGTATGTCAGCGCTTTCACTTTCACTTTCCTGTCTGTATATTAAAAAGAAACCAGTTAAGGTATAGCTTTTGTGCTTGATGTTAAACTAGTTATGCATGTCACTGTGCAAGGTAGAAACCTGAAAAATGCTGAGGAAGGTAGAAACCTGAAAAATGCTGAGGAAGGTAGAAACCTGCAAAATGCTGAGGAAGGTAGAATCCTGCAAAATGCTGAGGAAGGTAGAATCCTGCAAAATGCTGAGGAAGGTAGAAGCCCGCAAAATGCTGAGGAAGGTAGAAACCTGCAAAATGCTGAGGAAGGTAGAAGCCCGCAGAATGCTGAGGAAGGTAGAAGCCCGCAAAATGCTGAGGAAGGTAGAAACCTGCAAAATGCTGAGGAAGGTAGAAACTCGTATAATGCTGACGATTGTAGAAACCTGCAAAATGCTGACGATTGTAGAAACCTGCAAAATGCTGAGGAAGGTAGAAGCCCGCAGAATGCTGAGGAAGGTAGAAACCTGCAAAATGCTGAGGAAGGTAGAATTCTGCAAAATGCTGAGGAAGGTAGAATCCTGCAAAATGCTGAGGAAGGTAGAAGGTAGAATCCTGCAAAATGCTGAGGAAGGTAGAATTTTGCAAAATGCTGAGGAAGGTAGAAGCCCGCAAAATGCTGAGGAAGGTAGAAACCTGCAAAATGCTGAGGAAGGTAGAAACCTGAAAAATGCTGAGAAACTATCTGACAGTTTTATTCAGTTATTTGTTATGATGAAACATCATGTCTGATATCTTTTGCAGTGACTGAATCTGAGTTATTGTATGTGATAAAATAATGTAATTTTAGATATTTAGAAAGAGGGGTGGGAATAGAATGACGGTTTGTCAGTGTAGGTTTAATTAGCTTGTGTCTATGCATATATGTAAATGTCTGTACCAGTGTGAAATGTGGGGGGCCTCCGTGGCTCAGTTGGTTAGTGCGCTAGAGCAGCGTAATGACCCAGGAGCCTCTCACCAATGCGGTCGATGTGAGTTCAAGTCCAGCTCAGGCTGGCTTTCTCTCTGGCCGTACGTGGTCTTTCAGCAACCTGCGAATTGTTGTGGGTTTTCATCGGGCTCTGCCCGGTTTCCTCCCACCATAATGCTGGTCCCCATTGTATAAGTGATATATTCTTAAGTACGACGTAAAACACCAATCAAATAAATATATAAATAAATGTGTGTTTGTCTGTGTGTGTAGGTTGACAAGACGGTGTGTAAGAAGAACCTTGGCAGATTGACAAGACTCTACTTGAAGTCTGAGCAGGAGAGACAGCACAATTACCTGAAGGTGAGATCTCGAGATCGGTGTTTTACTTTTTATTATCAATCTTGTACCATCTTAGCGGAGGCAGGCGAGACTACAAGTCTGCACCTCATTCTTCAGGAGTTAGTCAGGACAAGTTATTGATCGTGTTTGAGTTCAGGGCCATTTGGTTCACTTTTGTCAAAGCTATGGGTGTTTTGCCATGTCCCATGGACTTTTTCTCATAACAGTTTGTTATTCTGAATTGAAATTTGGTACATGGTTGACCAAGATAAGTTGCACAGCACGGTGGAGTGTGGGCTGTTTGGTTCAGTTTAAACACAGTTATGGCGGTTTAATTTGTTGTGTAAATGGTGTTCTGACAGTGCAGACTTTTAGGGCTCATGTTTGCAGGAGAAATTTGTTATTAAGTGATAAAGAAACGTCTGAAAATACTTTGCTTCGATTATGACAATGGAATTACCGATTGAATGTGATGAAACAACAACAGCGGCAATAAGTACAAAAGTAATGCCTTCTACTCTATATCTTACAATCCATAAACCTGTGGTACTTTTTTGTGAAAGACAATCTTTTTGTTATCTTCCAATCAGGATGGTCCTTACATCACAGCTGAAGAAGCCGTGGCCATTTATACCACGACTGTTCATTGGCTGGAGAGCAGGAGATTCTCACCAATCCCATTTCCGCCTCTGTCCTACAAACACGACACCAAGCTGCTGATCCTGGCTCTGGAGAGGTTAAAAGAGGCATACAGGTAAGCATTGAAATCCCCCATCCCCACCCCCCCATTCTTAGGAGATATTCAGAGGAAGACTGAAGTGATCATTTGCACCTTATGTCCTTGATTTGTAAGTTTGGTGTCCTTTGGTTTTGTCTGATAAAGGAAGTTTGACATTGAGCTAGAGATCAATAATATATGTACGGTATATAATTTTCTGTTCTTGGGAGTCGTTGCTAGCTTACTCATCTAAGACGAGGATCGCATTTGAAATGACCAAGTGGTCACGGGTTCAAATCCAGCTCTGGCTGGAATGGTTAATTTGTTTTGGTTTCCTTGCTGCCATCATATGAGTGAAAAATTCTTGAACAGCTGAATACACAAATCAAATAGTTGAAACAAGTAAATCATTAGAACTTCAAATCCGTCTGTTTTTTTCAGTGTGAAGAGCCGACTGAACCAGTCTCAGAGAGAGGAGTTGGGTTTGATAGAGCAGGCGTACGACAATCCTCATGAGGCTCTGTCCAGGATCAAACGTCATCTCCTCACACAGAGAGCCTTCAAAGAGGTCAGAGTGAAATATTTTTGATCACTACCTAAAACACCAATCAAATAAATAGATCAGAAAAGAGGTTGCAGTGACCATGTGGTTAGACAGGCCTTGCCATGTGAAAATTTGTCAGCAAGAGTTTTTGTTTCGCTTTCGCACAAAATAGATTTTTAAAACTTTTTTGATTGATGTTTGGGTTATAGTCCCAAAGAACTGTGATTTACAAGGAAAGATACAAAAAAATGATTTCCAAAGTTTGTGAAAGTTGGCCTTTAACACATAGTTTGGGAGCATGTGTCACCTCCCATACAGGGCCTTCAGAGTGATGTCAGATATGTGACATGTTAGCTTCAGAACAAAGTTTGCTTCGATGATGACAATGGAATTACCGATTGAATGTAATGAAACCACAACAGCGGCAATATTTTCTGAGAAGCAAGAAAAATGGACCTTACTGACAAATACTGTGTGAGGAAGTATCCATGCCCATGGTGGCAATAGGCAGTTGGACACCTGGACACTTTGTTTTTTTCTGGGCACCCTGAATTCATCCATCCAGTAAACTAATTGCAGTCATATAACGATTTATGCCTGAATTTCTGAAACACCAGTTTGAGTATTTGACGACATTTGGTAAAGCTGCAATGAATCCCTTCACCCATGTAAGCCTGTGATGAAGGGAATTTTCAAGGGGAAATAACCTCACCTAATGGAAAAGTTACAAGGGGAGATAACCTCACTTAATGAAAAAGTTACTAGGGGAAATAATCTCACTTAGAGAAAATGTTACAAGAGGAGATAACCTTACTTACAGGAAATTTTACAAGAGGAGATAACCTCACTTAGACAAAAAGGTACGAGGGGAGATAACTTCAACTAGAGAGAGCTAACCTCACCTCAACGTTCCCACACAGCCTCACTTGTGCTTGTTTTCACTCATCCTCAGGTGGGCATTGAGTTCATGGACCTGTACAGCCACTTAGTGCCTGTGTATGATGTGGAGCCTCTGGAGAAGATCACCGATGCTTACCTGGACCAGTACCTGTGGTATGAGGCAGACAAACGCCGTCTCTTCCCACCCTGGATCAAACCCTCAGACTCAGAGCCCCCCCCACTCCTCGTCTACAAGTGGTGTCAAGGTAAGTGTATCCCTCCCCACTTCCACATCTCCACAGGTGTTACTCAGGTCAGAGGGGGTTAGGAACTGGGTTTAAAATGTGGTTTAACCATTATAGTAAAAATTTTGAAACTAGTTAAAAATGGGAAGATTTTAAGATATCTTTAATAATGTGAACTTTAAGATCATGATCTCTTTATTAGGTTAAGTTTTAATATTAGACCTAGACAAAGAATCTTTTGTGAAATCAATGCTGTTATCTGTTATCAAGCTAAAAATATACATCAGGATTTTTAAACGATTTAACGATAAGTTAGATATACCAACAAATCAAAAAGTAAATAACCCAAAATGTCACTTAAAAATAAGGATTTATAAAGGGAAAATAAGGATTGATAAAGACAAAAAAATGTTATAAAATATTACTCTTTGAGCTGAATGCCTACCAAATAATCCACTAGGGGGGCTTCTGTGGCCAAGATTTTAGGGCACGGCAGTGCAATAACCCAGATGCCTCTCACCAATTCTGTTGCTTTGAGTTCAAGTCCAGCTCTTTGCTGGCTTCCTCTGCGGCTGTATGTGGGAAGGTCTGCCAGCAATCTGCGGATGGTCTTGGGTTTCCCCCGTGCTCTGCCCGGCTTCCACCCACCATAATGCTGGTTGTTGTCGTATAAGTGAAATATTCCTGAGTACAGCGTAGAAGACCATTCAAATAAATAAATAAATCCATACAATCCTCGAACGGCCTCTTTAATATCGATAGCACTCGCAGAATCGGACAAATTGGCCATGGACAGAAGTTTAGGTCAATTACAGTGTCCAGAGACTTACAATGTCCAGAGCCTGCTGTACTAGCCAGAGCCTGATTCAAGGTTGCAATCCGACTGGTCAGGGAGTGACTATCTGTTGAAAGAACAATGAGCGTGTGCTTGTGTGGGTATTGATGAACTTTCCCTCTGTCTTCCCGCCAGGTATCAACAACCTACAGGATGTGTGGGACACAAGTGAGGGTGAATGCAACGTCATGCTGGAGTCCAAGTACGAGAAGATGTACGAGAAGATTGACCTGACCCTCCTCAACAGGCTGCTGCGACTCATCGTCGATCACAATATCGCTGATTACATGACAGCCAAAAACAACGTCGTCATCAACTACAAGGTGAGAGGCCCTTCGTTATAAGCTACGTCGTGTTAGCTGAAAGGTAGATGTCATCAACTACAAGGTGAGAGATCCTTCGTTATAAGCTACGTCAGTGTTAGCGAAAAGGTAGGAGATGTCATCAACTACAAGGTGAGAGACCCTTCGTTATAAGCTACGTCGTGTTAGCTAAAATGTAGATGTCATCAACTACAAGGTGAGAGATCCTTCGTTATAAGCTACGTCAGTGTTAGCTGAAAGGTAGATGTCATCAACTACAAGGTGAGAGACCCTTCGTTATAAGCTACGTCATGTTAGCGAAAAGGTAGATGTCATCTACTACAAGGTGAGAGACCCTTCGTTATAAGCTGCGTCAGTGTTAGCTAAAAGGTAAAGAGATGTCATCAGCTACAAGGTGAGAGACCCTTCGTTATAAGCTACATCAGTGTTAGCGAAAAGGTAAGAGATGTCATCAACTACAAGGTGAGAGACCCTTCGTTATAAGCTACGGAGTATGAAGCATGTCATTGTTAACTAAAAGGTAAGAGTACAAGGTGAGAGACGTTTCATCTTTAACTAAAGGTAACAGAAGTTATTAATTACAAAGAAAGATACGAGTATGGCGTAAAATGTCGATTCAAATGAATATTTGGCAAGGTGTTTTTGTGCCATTCTTCTATATTCTATCGCTTGTAAATTGATCAAATTACTGAAATAAACATCAAAATGATTTGCAAAGCCAGCAAATTCAAAAGAATTCAGGGTTTATTGATTTTTTGTAGGACGTCCTCATAATAGTCATTTGGGATGTAAGAAGATTTCAGATGTGCCGTTCTACATTGACAAATAACCAGCTCCGTGCAAATAACAACTAGATTTACACCTGTTAATGACGTCGTCAGTTTTATGAACTGTTATATGATTTCTGCTGTAGGACATGAACCACACCAACTCGTACGGGATAATCCGAGGCTTGCAATTCGCCTCATTTGTTGTCCAGTTCTATGGGTTAGTGATGGACTTGCTGGTGTTAGGTCTGAACAGAGCCAGCGAGATGTCTGGGCCTCCCCAGATGCCTAACGACTTTCTCACCTTTCAGGTAAGTCATGAGTAAGTTCAGCCGTAGAGTTGATTTTTTAGGTAATCATTTTGACTGATTACCACAATTATTTTGTAAATAATTAAGCTGCCAAATGAAGTTATGAATCGGTGGCACAATGTGTTAAACACATATATTTTAAATATCATATTGAGTTTGTTGTCGTCTGTGAGCTTTTTTATCGTTTATTATCTTGTCAGTTGCCATTTTAACATTAATGTCGTTTTAAGAGAGAAAAAGAAAAGGAAATAAATGTATGAATTTTCGTGACATTGGCTCCAGAGTAGTATCACCGATGCATGAAAAAAGTCATGATGTTCCATTTATTGTGTTACAGGATGTGGCCACAGAGTCTGCGCATCCCATTCGACTCTACTCCCGCTATATTGACAGGATCCACATGTTCTTCAGGTAAGATATTTTCAGGCAGAGGTGAATCTTTATGTTGTGAGAATCATTAAGTAACAAGTGGACCATATTAGTTGTATGAGAACGTCCAGTTTGTGCGACAACTCCAGATCAAGGTTTTCAGTTGTATCAGAACGTCCAGTTTGTACAACACCTCCAGATCGAGGTTTTCAGTTGTATGAGAACGTCCAGTTTGTGCGATGCATCCAGATCGAGGTTTTCAGTTGTATGAGAGCCTCCGGTATGTGCGACACCTCCAGATCGAGGTTTTCAGTTGTGTGAGAACGTCCAGTTTGTGCGACGCCTCCAGATCGAGGTTTTCAGTTGTATGAGAGCGTCCGGTTTGTGTGACACCTCCAGATCGAGGTTTTCAGTTGTATGAGAACGTCCAGTTTGTGCGACACCTCCAGATCGAGGTTTTCAGTTGTGTGAGAACGTCCAGTTTGTGCGACACCTCCAGATCGAGGTTTTCAGTTGTATGAGAGCGTCCGGTTTGTGTGACACCTCCAGATCAAGGTTTTCAGTTGTATGAGAACGTCCAGTTTGTGCGACACCTCCAGATCGAGGTTTTCAGTTGTGTGAGAATGTCCAGTTTGTGCGATGCCTCCAAATTGAGGTTTTCAGTTGTATGAGAATGTCCAGTTTGTGCGATGCATCCAGATCCAGGTTTTCAGGTGTGTTAGAACGTCCAGTTTGTGCGACGCCTCCGGATCCAGGTTTTCAGGTGTATGAAAACGTCCGGTTTGTGCGATGCATCCAGATCGAGGTTTTCAGTTGTGTGAGAACGTCCAGTTTGTGCGACGCCTCCGGATCCAGGTTTTCAGGTGTATGAAAACGTCCGGTTTGTGCGACGCATCCAGATCGAGGTTTTCAGTTGTATGAGAATGTCCAGTTTGTGCGACGCCTCCAGATCGAGGTTTTCAGTTGTATGAGAACGTCCGGTTTGTGCGACGCCTCCAGATCGAGGTTTTCAGTTGTATGAGAACGTCCGGTTTGTGCGACGCCTCCAGATCGAGGTTTCCAGTTGTATGAGAATGTCCAGTTTGTGCGACGCCTCCAGATCAAGGTTTTCAGTTGTATGAGAACGTCCAGTTTGTGCGACACCTCCAGATCAAGGTTTTCAGTTGTATGAGAATGTCCAGTTTGTGCGATGCCTCCAGATCCAGGTTTTCAGGTGTGTGAGAATGTCCGGTTTGTGCGACGCCTCCAGATCCAGGTTTTCAGTTGTGTGAGAACGTCCAATTTGTGCGACGCCTCCAGATCAAGGTTTTCAGTTGTATGAGAACGTCCAATTTGTGCTACGCCTCCAGATCAAGGTTTTCAGTTGTATGAGAATGTCCAGTTTGTGCGATGCCTCCAGATCGAGGTTTTCAGTTGTATGAGAATGTCCAGTTTGTGCGATGCCTCCAGATCGAGGTTTTCAGGTGTGTGAGAATGTCCAGTTTGTGCGACGCCTCCAGATCGAGGTTTTCAGGTGTGTGAGAATGTCCAGTTTGTGCGACGCCTCCAGATCGAGGTTTTCAGTTGTGTGAGAACGTCCAGTTTGTGCGACGCCTCCAGATCAAGGTTTTCAGTTGTGTGAGAATGTCCAGTTTGTGCGATGCCTCCAGATCGAGGTTTTCAGTTGTATGAGAATGTCCAGTTTGTGCGATGCCTCCAGATCGAGGTTTTCAGTTGTATGAGAATGTCCAGTTTGTGCGATGCATCCAGATCGAGGTTTTCAGTTGTGTGAGAACGTCCAGTTTGTGCGATCCCTTCAGATACCTGTATGTAGTGAATTGTGTTGCTCAGAATATTGAGGGTTAAGTCAGTGTGTTTTTGCATAGTGTACTCGAGTATCTCCAGGATTATCTTTTTGAAATTTAGACTGATGCATGATGTTACCTTATTTCTTCTAACTTTTAGGACAGATGTTAGTTCTACAGAAAGCAAAGAATTTTACATTTCTCACCTAGTTTTTTTGAGAAGTAAAGATATGAATATGTGGTTCATGAGATGGACTAACCATGTGAAAAACAATGTTATAGTTACATGTGTATTGGCTAAAAAAGAGTGTTTCCAAGGGTATTCTCTCTAGGAAATCAAGACTAAGAAAAGAAAAATTGTCAGCTGTTTTTTTGGTGATGCTGTAAAGTTTTTATATACTGTAAATTGTCAACATTTTCAGACCCTAAAGCACTTTTATCAGGGGAATTTATGCATTTAATTGTTACGAAAATGATGCAAAAATGATTTGTTTGTGTGCAATAAAGATGCAAGCTTCATAAAACTGTGCAGATTAGTTCTCTCAACCATATAATTCTCTCAAAATTTTCCAAAATATTTGTTGCAGGGGTTGTTGAAAATGTTGAAGAATTAGGAGGTATCCATGTAAATCAAGTCATATTAATTGCATAGGTTACTGTAAAGATTCTACTTTTTACCTTGTCACCAATTCCAGCCGTCTTTACCTCCTGTGTTGTATGTTTCTCAGGTTTTCAGCAGAGGATGCCCGTGACCTGATCCAACGTTACCTCACTGAACACCCCGACCCTAACAATGAAAACATCGTGGGCTACAACAACAAAAAGTGCTGGCCTCGTGACTCTCGCATGAGGCTGATGAAACATGATGTCAATCTGTGAGTTCACGGCCATGCCATACATGGCGCTGGCTGACTAGTACAGTTCCATTTCAGAACAGCATTATTGGATATCAGTTACATCCTCATTGAGAGCATCTTTATGCATGAATGTGGCATACTTTCGTGCGACCAACAGGTTGTCCCAAATACCCACTATACAAAAAATAATTTTCAAATGTCTTTTAGTGAAGAACATATACAGATAACTTTTCCCAGCCTTTCATGCAAGCATCATTATTATGTGGTCTCCCTTGTGAGTAAAGGATCCTTTCCCCACTGTATGTAGGTGGGGATCTCCTGGGGGAGTTACGTTTTATAGTCACATTTAGAGCCTTCAGTGCATTTTACATGATTTTGGATGACTTTGTCCCAGTTCTTCCGTTCTCCTTGAGACAGTTTGTCAGTGGAGCTTTGTGAAGTGCATTGCTCTTTTCTATATTTAAAAACATTTCTTCATGACGTCTATTTACAGTGGACGTGCTGTGTTTTGGGACATCAAGAACCGGCTGCCTCGCTCGGTGACAACCATCCAATGGGAAAACAGCTTTGTGTCGGTGTACAGTAAGGACAACCCTAACCTGTTGTTTAACATGTGCGGTTTTGAGTGCCGTATCTTACCCAAGATCCGAACAATGCATGAAGAGTTCACACACAGGGATGGGGTCTGGAACCTTCAGAACGAGGTAAGCTGGGGGAAGCCTCAAGGGGAAGATTCTAATAAGTGCAAACTCACAATGGCTAAGACATTCCGCAAAGAGCCTGTGTTGTCGTATTGTCAAGCTTCTCAGCTAAAAATGTATTCTGGATGTGGAGACAGTATGTGTGAGGTTTTGCCAGTGTTTTATAAAATGTCTATATAATCTTAAATATCCAGTCCCGAAAATAGCCCAGAAATGTATGTAAAGGAAGAAAAAAAAAGATACCAGTAGATAATTCTGACATGAAAGTTGCAAATTGCTTCGATGATGACAATGGAATTACCGATTGAATGTAATGAAACCACAACAGCGGCAATATTTTCTGAGAAGCAGTCTTTAGTGCTGTTCACAAGCTTAATATAATACATTTGATTTTGGATTGTCTTTAATTGAGTATTGAGAACAAACAAATTATGTTTTCTTAGTAACTGCATCTCTTTTCAAGATAACCCACTTTGTTTTATTGGTTATAGTGTTTGTTTTTTTTTTACCTTCACCTCCTAACCTGTGACCTTTCTTTGACTGTTACCCAGGTAACCAAGGAGAGAACGGCCCAGTGTTTCCTCCGTGTGGACGACGAGTCTATGGGACGATTTCACAACCGTGTGCGACAGATTCTCATGGCCTCTGGATCCACCACATTCACCAAGGTACTGTACTTGTCACTGCCCATCCGTTCAGGTTTTTGTACCCAGGAGTTGCTGGACGATTGCTTTGGCTTTATTCACGCTCTACTCCATTTTGCTGCTCTGGAATATAGAATCAAATAAAAGTAGTAAAAAAATAAATATGCGCTTTTGATTTTGCTTTGGAACATCCATTCATGGAACATCCATTCATGGAACATCCATTCATGGAACTTCTGAGTACTTGGTTAGTGTATTAATGACAGCCTTCCTTCAGTGATGACAATGGAATTACCGATTGATGTAAATGAAACCACAACAGCGGCAATATCTTCTGAGAAGAGTGGCTGTTCTGAAAATGAGAGTGCACATTAAAAGGTTTATTGTATTTGATCTACTACCTGTGGGTGGTTGCAGGTTTAGCCTGGTTTCATCCCACCATAATGCTAACCATCAATCAATACCAATCAAATTAATCAATAATTGATCTAAAGTTTTGCCCCTGATTAAGTTACACATATGTCCTAATAGTGAGAAATCTGTTGATCTTAGAAACTTTTGTCTACTTCCCATCCATAGATCGTGAACAAATGGAACACAGCTCTGATTGGCCTGATGACATACTTCCGCGAGGCGGTGGTTAACACCCAAGACCTGCTCGATCTTCTCGTCAAGTGTGAGAACAAAATCCAAACCAGGATCAAGATTGGCCTCAACTCTAAGATGCCCAGTCGTTTCCCTCCTGTGGTATTCTACACGCCCAAGGAGCTGGGAGGACTGGGCATGTTGTCTATGGGTCATGTGCTCATCCCGCAGTCGGACTTACGCTGGTCGAAACAGACAGACGTGGGCATCACTCATTTCAGGTCTGGCATGAGCCATGACGAGGATCAGCTGATTCCTAATCTCTACAGGTAAGGTTTTATACAGTGTC